>NC_090655.1:101604876-101672376 GCF_040937935.1 Hyperolius riggenbachi | reverse complement strand
GTACCATTAGTGGGCATCTTAAATCTTGATTGTACAATCTTACCATGTCTATATAATCTAAAGGAGCACCTAAAGTTTCAATTCAAAGTATATTGCGCCTTCTACTACATAAAGACAAAGACAAACACTTATATAGCGCTTTTCTCCTGGCGGACTCAAAGCGCCAGAGCTGCAGCCACTAGGACGCGCTCTATAGGCAGTAGCAGTGTTAGGGAGACTTGCCTAAGGTCTCCTGCTGAATAGGTGCTGGCTTACTGAACAGGCAGAGCCAAGATTCGAACCCTGGTCTCCCATGTCAGAGGCAGAACCCTTAACCATTACACTATCCAGCCACATAGATTTGGTAAAATTGTACAATCAGGATTGCTTCATTAATTGGCAACTTTATTAAAAATGAAGCTAGAAAATGTCTGTAGTTTCAGAGCTTGGTGTGATTTGCCTTCTTAATACAGAAGGTATTTGCCATAATTCAGCTTTAAGTGAACCTCTGTGGTTACCCACAATGCACCGCTACTGAATATGCAATTTATCTCTTTATGCATATTCAGTAGTGATGCATTGTTGTGGGTAACCAGTTCACTTAAAGCTGAATTATCGCAAGTACCTTCTGTTTTAGGGCTGGTTAAATACACTGGTTCGGCTAAACGTTTAGCATCGCGCAGTTACTAGTAATTACCGTTGGTTGCGCAAACGCGGCGTTCCAATCCCGATTTGACGCGTTGTTTCAGCCAGCCCTAGAAGCCGCATGCGACGTCTAGGGTTGCCTAGCCGCCGCGGCTTCATGTCCCCTTGCGGGGATGAGAAATCCCAATCATGACGGGAAGCAGACGATCACTGTTCCGCCGCCCCCGAACGAGATGTCACAGGACAACGTGGCTTCCGGCCTCCCCGCCTGATGCCTGCCATCCATGTGAACCAGCCCTTAAGAAGGCAAATCCCACCAAGCATTGCTTTCTAGTAAGAGGGCTTTTCAGTCTCTTTTAGTCCTCTATACTTTCCTAGTAGTTTGGGTCACCCTGAGCTGCTTGGTTGACCCTGTTGTAGTTCCAGAGGTCAGTGTTGTACAACAGAGACATCTAATGGACGCACACGGAAATAGAGCTTTCCTCAAAGTTTTTGGTCTTTCCTTTACACAGAATTAATCTTTACCTTACTGGGGTTTTTGATGTTACAATATGTATTTTTGTCTTCAGGTTCTCTATATGTGATCTTAGAGTGCGTCCAAACATCCAAGTTTGATTGGCTAATTCTAATGAACAGCGGAGATGCCGCCGCATGGTCTAGTGACAGGGCGGCTATCTCCGCGTTAAGACCGTCAGTTTCCGCGCAGCGACACGCGTCTGGCTTGGCTGGACCTTCTAGTTCACACAGATGGAGAGCTACGCGTGCGCGCGCCAGGCAACAGGACATTTATACCAGCAGAAGGGGAATCAGCTGATCAGGTCGATCAGCTGATCCCAGCTGAGCTCTGGATTGGCTGAGTGGCTCGGGCGGAGCTGCACAGCACTGCAAGTATATATAGATCTTGCTTGTCAGTTGCTGGTTGTCTGCCGTTGCGAATACTTATGTGTGAGCACTAAGACCTCAGTCAGATCCTACAGTGTGTTAGAACCAGGTGGACCTGGGAATTCACACTTAGCCAGATTACGCTATTGTTATATACTGTGTTATACTTTAGACCAGTTCCAGGGTGTTGTGACCAAGGACCTCACACCCGAGCATAGGATACTGTGTTATTCTTTAGACTAGTTCCTGGGTGTCTAGACCAAGGTCCTCACAACCCAGACTAGGATTGTGATTTATATCTGTTATGACCATTTGCTCGGGTGTTGCCGACCTGGCCTGCCCGACCCTTCTGGCTTTCACTCATCCCTCGAGTGTTCAGTCCGTCTGTACTACCCGTGACACTATTCCACCAAGTGTCAGTTAGCTGCAAGGACCTCTTGCTCATCAGAGAGTCCTTCCTGCAACACAGCCAGTGGCCTCTATCCCATTGGAGTCCCCTGGCTGCAGTACAGTCTGATTTCCAGTTTACCAGGGAATCACTGGCTGCCAGATATCACTATCTCCTCTCTCTAGGAGATAGTCCCTGCACAGCCCAGGGTCACCTGCCCCTCAGGGGGTTCCTGGCCGAGCTGCCCGTATCTCCCGCCTCACGGGAGATAGCCTACAGTTACACTTAACACTTATACTTCATTAGGTGTCCAGAGGTTAGCCATACTTGTATTATTGGTGATTCTGCAGACCACCCATAATCAAGTATACATCTGATTGTTGATGATTCTGCAGATCATCAATAATCAGATTCTCTCTGTGTGCTGACACCGATCGTTACACTAATGTTACCACTTCCATGTAGCACTAATGATACAATTTGCTGAAAGATTATGAACAATTATTCGTATGAACTATCATAAATTATCATTTGGGACCACATCAGGACAAAAATCTCCTAACCAATCAGATCAGATTAATGAAATTGATCTGATTTTCGGTTCAAACCTATCAATCTGATCGAATTGGATAGGAGATTTTTGTCTATTAGTGGTCCAGAATGATCATCTACGATCGTTCATACGAAGAATCGTTTGTAACCGATAGTTCAGCAAATAGTGGATTAGTGGCCACCTTAAAGGCCAACAGGATACTAAATACTATTAACAGTTTGGGTAGGTAAACTCTCATACTACATATAAGTGGTAAAAATGGCCAATCAAACTTGGGTGTGTACACAGACTTCTGTTTGCAAGGTAGGCTTTTCTGAATATTGGATTACATTGGCCAATGTTTATTTGAAATCCTTTGTCATTCCTTACTTTGTCTGCTGTAATTGGTAATTAGGTATATTTACAATTTATATTATTCTTCTGTTGTTTTGTTTTGGTTATAATTAAATAAGGGTGAAAGAGCAAACTGAAGTGATAATAATATGGTGGCTGCCATATTTATTTCCTTTTAACCCCTTCCCGACCACCTAACGCCGATAGGCGTCGGAAAGGTGGCAGCCCCAGGACCGCCTAACGCCGAAAAGCTTCAAGTCCTGGGGTGGGGTTTAGCAGGGGATCGCGCGCACCGTTTTGCTCGCATCTCCGCTTGAGTGACGGAGCTCCGCTCTGTCATCAGTCTACCAGTGGCGATCGCCCCTAGAAGACTGTTAGACGGCGTAACCGCCATCTATTTACATTGTACAGCGCTGCAATCTACTGCAGCGCTGTACTGGGGACAGACCTGTCACCCAGCTGTCCCCTGGAGAGGCTCTGATCGCGATCCCCTCTCATAGGCTGATGCCTATGAGAGGGGATCGCTCTGATTGGCTGGCGGGTGGAGGAAGAAGAGCAATCAACATAAATAAAAAAATAGAGAAATTTGTTTAAAAAAATACAAATAAATAAACAAACATTACTCCAGCGATCAGAACCCACCAACAGAAAGCTCTGTTGTTGGGCAGAAAAAAGGGGGGGGGGGGGGGGAAATCACTTGTGTGCTAAGTAGGACAACTTGAAAAGAGGTGGGCCGGCACTCAGAATGAACCGTGATGACAGTATGATCAGCTGTATAGATGGGCAAACTTCAGCAAAAACTGCGTGCTCAAGACAGTGTTGGAAACATGGCATCAAACGTAGAAAAGAAAAAGGAAATGATGTCTGGCACTGTAGTTTAATTTTCAGCAGCAAGTGTACAGCAGTAGAATACAAACATCCATACAGGGTATGTGACACAAGATGTGGTACTTATCGTGCTGGTTGCTGGAGGTGGGAGGCACTGTGGGCGCCAGTGGGTGCACGGCCTTACGACCGTTTCGCTTGGGGTGAGCCTTTCTTCCTCTGAGGCCTAACGTGCACACAAACTGGAGTGAGGAGGCTATTAAAATAGCCAACTACCGTGTTAAGGTCCCGCCCAGACACCCTATGATGTGGGGCCGCATTATTGGTTGGAGCAGGCTGCGCATGAAGATGACGGCGCTGCACACAGTACTGCGCTGTGTGGATGCGCACAAATGCCGGCACGGGGAGAGGTTGCCATGGCAACGTGCACTGCTCCCAAGTCCCGCGAGAGGCAAAGCTAACAACAGCAGCCAATCCGGGGCCAGGGAGCGAGTGCAAGCGGAGGCGTCCTAGTTGCCATGGATTCCCCGCAAGCATAGCTACACGCATAGACGGAATCCGTCTTCCGGTGCAGCATCCAAGGCTGCAGGGCGGAATCGCCCCGCAGTCCAGGTCGCACCCGGGAGACTGGAAACCGGCAACACAGTGCACACTCAAAGATGCCGGAGGTGAGGTCCATTGCCCCAACAACAGCTGAATTAGCTGGCAGCATCACTGCTCAAATAGGGGCTAAACAAAGCATCTACAAAGTGGTCCCAGCATTCTTAGGGAATGGAATTGGGAGGGATAGTAAGACAGTGGGGGAAAAAAAAGGAGAGTGGTGAAAGTGGGGGAATGAGTGTGTGGGCAGTGGACGGAACACGGGTCCTAGGAATGGAGACTCATAGAGAGACGAGGTGGGAGAACCAAACTGGAAATAAAATTAAAATTAAATTGAATTGAAATAGAAAAGCCCTTGAGAGTAGTAACATGCAGAGGGTAAAGACCGCCCGTAAATAGATCACATGACCATAATGGCGTATATTGAAAATAGGACTTTAATAGGAAAAAATACTTTTATTAGAATATATAAAATAAAATAAAATAAAAAAGTTTAAATCTCCGTCAAAAAAGGTGGTCATGTGAAGTATAAACATGGGCTAGGGTGGCGAGAAAGGAGAGACACCCTATGGGGGCGCAATCAAGGTTCAAGATAACAGGCCATATCAACATAATCATTAAGGCCTAAGGGGCCCATAGCGTCAGTTTTGAAAATCCACTTGGACTCTAACCTAAGGAGCAGTTTCTTTCTATCGCCTCCTCTACGTGGGAGAATACATTGGTCCACGCATGCGAACGCCAAAAGACTTGGATCAGAGCCATGGACAGCAGCCATGTGCTCCACCACTCTGGGACATCCTTTGCCCTTTGGCAACAAACGAACATGCTCCAAAATCCTTTCCTTCACCATTCTGGTTGTCATGCCAATGTAAAACCGCTGGCATGGACACCAAAGGGCATAGACGACATAGCTGGTTCTGCAAGTTGCAAAAAAGGGAACTTTAAATTGTATGGAACCTAATTGGTAAAATTTACCGGTTCTCATGTGTGAGCATGCTTTGCATGCCCCACATCGGTGGTTACCTGTGATAGCCATATCGTCCAGCCAGGTGCGGCGTGGATTTTCGCGAAAGTCGCTATGGACAAGAAGATCGCCAATAGTGGGTGCTCTTTTGAAAGTGACTAAGGGTTTAGATGGTAGACATTCTTTGAGAATTGGATCTTGGAGTAAGATGGGCCAATTTTTGGTTATCACCTTTTTGATTTCCCTCTCCATTGGTGAGAAACCAAAGGTAAATACCCCCGAGGTATTGTTCGATCGCCTAAGATTATGTTTCCTTGTAATTAACTCAGATCTCTCCTTTCTTAAAGCCTCATTCATGGCGATTTCAAGCTCTTTAGCATCGTAGCCCCTCATGATTAAACGAGATTTTAACTCCAGGGCCTGTGTGGTGAAGTCCTCCAAGCTGGTATTATTCCTGCGTAACCGCAGGAATTGGCCATAAGGGAGGGACCTCATAATGTGCTTAGGATGGTAACTGTCTGAATGTAGAATTGTGTTGGAGGCTGTCGGTTTACGAAAGCCCTTCGTTCGTACAACACCTTCCTGAATAATTAATTCAAGGTCAAGAAAGTGTATGCTCACCGCAGAATGTTCCATGGTAAACAACATATTAACATTATTAGTGTTAAGAAAAACCAGAAATCTAGATAATGATTCAACATCTCCCGACCAGAAGGCCAAGACATCATCCACGTATCTAGACCACATCCTCAGGTAAGACCTGAATGGGTTGTCGATCGCGTGAATGAAAGTCTCTTCCCAGGCCCCCAGGAATAAATTTGCATATGTACAAGCAACTGGAGTCCCCATCGCGGTCCCGGAGACCTGCTGGTACCAGGTGTCACCAAACAAAAATGCATTATGGGTTAGAATAAAGGCCAAGCAGTCACACAGATATTCATTAAAGAGGGGGTCTTTCTCACCCCTGTCAAGATACATCCTGACGGCTTTAAGACCCTCTACGTGTGGTATTCTGCTATAAAGGCTGGTGACGTCAATGGTAACCAACAGGTCTCCTTCACACCACGACGTGGACTCCAGACCCTCCAAAACATCGAGGGTGTCGCTAAGATGGGATGGAATAAGGGACAAGAGAGGTCTGAGGATGTGGTCCAGATACCTAGAGAGTCTTTCCGTGACCGATCCCAGGCCCGACACAATGGGCCGGCCCGGGGGATCGGTCAAGGACTTGTGGATTTTTGGAAGGCAATACCAGACCGGCTTGATAGGAAATTCCGGTAAAAGATCTCTCGCTAATCTGGGAGTAAGGAAGCCTAGTTCAACTCCCTGTCTTAGAAGTGATCTCAAGGCAGACTGATATCCTACTGTAGGGTCTCCTTTAAGTGTTTTATATGTAGAGGAATCTGTGAGTTGACGTAATGCCTCTTTTTTATAGTCCACAGTTGGTAATATGACTACAGAGCCTCCTTTGTCTGCCTTTCTAATAGTGAGATCTGGGCGATTTTTCAGCCATTTTAAAGCTTTTAATTCGGCAGGGGTAAGGTTGGATTCTGACTGGGGGTATATTAAGGCTTTCATTTCTCTGTCGACCTGTTGTTCAAAAATGTCAATGGCAGACCCAGCCGGAGTAGGGAAAGGCATTGTAGATTTACAAGGTTGAAACCTCTTGTGGTCATGTAGCGACACATCAGTCGGAACTGACCCAATTAATAGTTCGTTCAGAGCTGAGATAATTTCAAGATCTTTGTCATTCCAGCTTTTTGTAGCGCTAAAGCCAAGAGTTCCTATTGAAGGTTTTCCTGCCGGTTGGCCATTATTTCCTATATCCTCTGATCTCTGCTTTTCAAAATGGTACTTTATGTTCAATTTTCTGACACCCTTATATAAGTCCACTTTGAAGCTCGGGTAATCAAACTGTGTGGACAAAGAAAAGTTCAAGCCTTTATCTAGCAAACTACTGACTCCTTCTGGTAGAATCTCGGAGGTCAGGTTGACCAAATTGGTTTTGTTGTTTGAAGGCATAATTACTGTCTGGTCTTCCTCTTTTTGCTCCCTCTCTTTTTGTCCTCCCAAGACACTTGTTTTTCTCCTATTTTTGCTTCCTCTTCCTCGCCGGATTCGTTTCCCAAAGGGGCCTGTTGAACTTCGGTCGGGGGTTTTCTTGGTTTCTGTGGTTTGGACTGCTTCTGAGGTTTACGTGGTTTCTGTTTGGGCGTTTTATTAGATGAATCTTCCCCACTGGACTCTGATTCGGTTGTCCAATATCCTTTGGGTCTCCCTGGGGAATGGGGTCTACCTCTGGGTCTCTGGTAAGAGGGAATCCCCCAAGAAAAAATTCTACCAAATTTGTAATCTTCTCGGTCACGTAAGTACTTTTTCAGTTTACGAGCTTTGATACTATCTTGCAGAGGCACTAATTTCTTGTCGATCTTGTCCAATGTAGCCTTATATGAATTCTCGGATACCAATTTCTTATATTCTATCTTACTTTCAGAGATTGCGGATGTAATTAGATTCAACTCAACTTTACTTCTATCCAGTACTATATTCTGTAATCGTGCTGAATGTTCTAAAAACTCTTGTCTCCAGGTGTCCAAGAATTTAGGATCTTGTCTATATTCGGAGGGCTCTTGATACCTTCTAAAGCCTCTCGCCACCAAATCTTCACCCCTATACTTCTCAAGGGTAGTGACTGTCCAGAAGACTCCCACCTCTCGCTCGCAGAGTCTCTCTAGGTTCTGCTCCAGCACCTTGGCGCCCACAGTAGAGTTGGAACTGTTGGGACCACTTGTATGGGCAAAAAAGCCCGTCAGGTCCAGCCTCCCTGCAGTGACGTGATCGCCCTGCGCCCTTTCAGCTTCATCTACGGATTCTAGCTCCTCTGGAGAAAGATCGTCGTCTATATTAGACATATCTGGTGCTCAAGGCCTGAAAGCAAAACAATTCAATCGGACAACTTGAAAAGAGGTGGGCCGGCACTCAGAATGAACCGTGATGACAGTATGATCAGCTGTATAGATGGGCAAACTTCAGCAAAAACTGCGTGCTCAAGACAGTGTTGGAAACATGGCATCAAACGTAGAAAAGAAAAAGGAAATGATGTCTGGCACTGTAGTTTAATTTTCAGCAGCAAGTGTACAGCAGTAGAATACAAACATCCATACAGGGTATGTGACACAAGATGTGGTACTTATCGTGCTGGTTGCTGGAGGTGGGAGGCACTGTGGGCGCCAGTGGGTGCACGGCCTTACGACCGTTTCGCTTGGGGTGAGCCTTTCTTCCTCTGAGGCCTAACGTGCACACAAACTGGAGTGAGGAGGCTATTAAAATAGCCAACTACCGTGTTAAGGTCCCGCCCAGACACCCTATGATGTGGGGCCGCATTATTGGTTGGAGCAGGCTGCGCATGAAGATGACGGCGCTGCACACAGTACTGCGCTGTGTGGATGCGCACAAATGCCGGCACGGGGAGAGGTTGCCATGGCAACGTGCACTGCTCCCAAGTCCCGCGAGAGGCAAAGCTAACAACAGCAGCCAATCCGGGGCCAGGGAGCGAGTGCAAGCGGAGGCGTCCTAGTTGCCATGGATTCCCCGCAAGCATAGCTACACGCATAGACGGAATCCGTCTTCCGGTGCAGCATCCAAGGCTGCAGGGCGGAATCGCCCCGCAGTCCAGGTCGCACCCGGGAGACTGGAAACCGGCAACACAGTGCACACTCAAAGATGCCGGAGGTGAGGTCCATTGCCCCAACAACAGCTGAATTAGCTGGCAGCATCACTGCTCAAATAGGGGCTAAACAAAGCATCTACAAAGTGGTCCCAGCATTCTTAGGGAATGGAATTGGGGGGGATAGTAAGACAGTGGGGGAAAAAAAAGGAGAGTGGTGAAAGTGGGGGAATGAGTGTGTGGGCAGTGGACGGAACACGGGTCCTAGGAATGGAGACTCATAGAGAGACGAGGTGGGAGAACCAAACTGGAAATAAAATTAAAATTAAATTGAATTGAAATAGAAAAGCCCTTGAGAGTAGTAACATGCAGAGGGTAAAGACCGCCCGTAAATAGATCACATGACCATAATGGCGTATATTGAAAATAGGACTTTAATAGGAAAAAATACTTTTATTAGAATATATAAAATAAAATAAAATAAAAAAGTTTAAATCTCCGTCAAAAAAGGTGGTCATGTGAAGTATAAACATGGGCTAGGGTGGCGAGAAAGGAGAGACACCCTATGGGGGCGCAATCAAGGTTCAAGATAACAGGCCATATCAACATAATCATTAAGGCCTAAGGGGCCCATAGCGTCAGTTTTGAAAATCCACTTGGACTCTAACCTAAGGAGCAGTTTCTTTCTATCGCCTCCTCTACGTGGGAGAATACATTGGTCCACGCATGCGAACGCCAAAAGACTTGGATCAGAGCCATGGACAGCAGCCATGTGCTCCACCACTCTGGGACATCCTTTGCCCTTTGGCAACAAACGAACATGCTCCAAAATCCTTTCCTTCACCATTCTGGTTGTCATGCCAATGTAAAACCGCTGGCATGGACACCAAAGGGCATAGACGACATAGCTGGTTCTGCAAGTTGCAAAAAAGGGAACTTTAAATTGTATGGAACCTAATTGGTAAAATTTACCGGTTCTCATGTGTGAGCATGCTTTGCATGCCCCACATCGGTGGTTACCTGTGATAGCCATATCGTCCAGCCAGGTGCGGCGTGGATTTTCGCGAAAGTCGCTATGGACAAGAAGATCGCCAAAGGACACCCTTTGGTGTCCATGCCAGCGGTTTTACATTGGCATGACAACCAGAATGGTGAAGGAAAGGATTTTGGAGCATGTTCGTTTGTTGCCAAAGGGCAAAGGATGTCCCAGAGTGGTGGAGCACATGGCTGCTGTCCATGGCTCTGATCCAAGTCTTTTGGCGTTCGCATGCGTGGACCAATGTATTCTCCCACGTAGAGGAGGCGATAGAAAGAAACTGCTCCTTAGGTTAGAGTCCAAGTGGATTTTCAAAACTGACGCTATGGGCCCCTTAGGCCTTAATGATTATGTTGATATGGCCTGTTATCTTGAACCTTGATTGCGCCCCCATAGGGTGTCTCTCCTTTCTCGCCACCCTAGCCCATGTTTATACTTCACATGACCACCTTTTTTGACGGAGATTTAAACTTTTTTATTTTATTTTATTTTATATATTCTAATAAAAGTATTTTTTCCTATTAAAGTCCTATTTTCAATATACGCCATTATGGTCATGTGATCTATTTACGGGCGGTCTTTACCCTCTGCATGTTACTACTCTCAAGGGCTTTTCTATTTCAATTCAATTTAATTTTAATTTTATTTCCAGTTTGGTTCTCCCACCTCGTCTCTCTATGAGTCTCCATTCCTAGGACCCGTGTTCCGTCCACTGCCCACACACTCATTCCCCCACTTTCACCACTCTCCTTTTTTTTCCCCCACTGTCTTACTATCCCTCCCAATTCCATTCCCTAAGAATGCTGGGACCACTTTGTAGATGCTTTGTTTAGCCCCTATTTGAGCAGTGATGCTGCCAGCTAATTCAGCTGTTGTTGGGGCAATGGACCTCACCTCCGGCATCTTTGAGTGTGCACTGTGTTGCCGGTTTCCAGTCTCCCGGGTGCGACCTGGACTGCGGGGCGATTCCGCCCTGCAGCCTTGGATGCTGCACCGGAAGACGGATTCCGTCTATGCGTGTAGCTATGCTTGCGGGGAATCCATGGCAACTAGGACGCCTCCGCTTGCACTCGCTCCCTGGCCCCGGATTGGCTGCTGTTGTTAGCTTTGCCTCTCGCGGGACTTGGGAGCAGTGCACGTTGCCATGGCAACCTCTCCCCGTGCCGGCATTTGTGCGCATCCACACAGCGCAGTACTGTGTGCAGCGCCGTCATCTTCATGCGCAGCCTGCTCCAACCAATAATGCGGCCCCACATCATAGGGTGTCTGGGCGGGACCTTAACACGGTAGTTGGCTATTTTAATAGCCTCCTCACTCCAGTTTGTGTGCACGTTAGGCCTCAGAGGAAGAAAGGCTCACCCCAAGCGAAACGGTCGTAAGGCCGTGCACCCACTGGCGCCCACAGTGCCTCCCACCTCCAGCAACCAGCACGATAAGTACCACATCTTGTGTCACATACCCTGTATGGATGTTTGTATTCTACTGCTGTACACTTGCTGCTGAAAATTAAACTACAGTGCCAGACATCATTTCCTTTTTCTTTTCTACGTTTGTGTGCTAAGTAGTATGGCTCTGCAGCGAGCTATTAAAGCTGCAAAGCACTAAATTGTAAAAAATAGCCTGGTCACTAGGGGGGGTGTAAACCTGTGGTCCTGAACTAGTTAAACAATACCAGTTGCCTGGCAGCCTTGCGGATCTATTTGGCTGCAGTAGTGTCTGAATAACACCAGAAACAGCTATTTTTGTCAGATCCGACAATGTCAGAAACACCTGATCTGCATACTTGTTCGGGGTCTATGGCTAAAAGTATGAGAGGAAGAGGATCAGCAGGATAGCCAGGCCGCTAGTTTTGTTTAAAAGAAAATAAATATGGCAGCCTCCATATCCCTCTCGCTTTAGTTGTCCTTCAATATAAAGCTCTGTGTCAGAGCTGCGAGAATCGGCGGGTGTCAGTAGCAGCTCACCCGCTTGCCTGTAAATTATTAGAGGTCTGAAACTTCACCCCCTTCATCGGCAAGACAAAGTGTTCTGAAGCTCTTCGGCCACAGTGGTTTTGCCAATGGGCGGACAGAGTTTTAGACCTCTGATGATTTATGGGTGCTGGGCGAGTAGGTGAGTTACTGCAGCTGACATCCACTGATCCTTGCTGCCAGGGGCAAAACTACAAATCATGGGGGCACCCAGCAAAACTTGGCCTCTTCTTGATGACCCTCACAGCCTGGGGGCCCATCTTACAAGACTCATAAAACAAGTGTGGCCATAAGGATCTTCACACCCATAACATGTAGCCACAGCCACAAACACACCTGATCTGGAGTATCACAGCTTTGCAGCTGTGAGATAGAGCTTTACAGTAAACATTTTATTAATTACAAAATAGGTACTCTTTAAATCTTAACCAGGGTTCCAGGGAATCCCATGGTTTCCTGGGGATCTTGCACAACAGAGAATATTAAATTGTCATGTTGTAGAGGAGGAACATAGAATAGGGACTAAACAAGGAAACTGTTAATTACGCCAGGGGAGCACAAATTGGTAAGTGACGCCTAAAAATATATGGTAATGATTCAAAATAAAATAGACATGAGGTAAGGAAAGCTTACCTACTCGGATGTTTATACTGGTATCTCAGGAAAGAGATACTCTGTTAGCACAACAAAGACAATGGGCTTGATTCACAAAGCGGTGCTAACCTACTTAGCACGTCTAAAGTCTTTAGACGCGCTAACCAGGGTGCTAAGTAGGTTAGCACCGGATTTCTCAATCAGATCGCGCGCTAACTTTGCGCGCGCAAAGTTTTACACGCGCAAAGTTTTACGCGCGCTAAGTCCCATAGGCTTTAATGGGACTTTCGTGCGGAGTGCCCTGCGCTCTGTGCAGTACGCGCGTAAGGTTTTACGCACATAAAGTTTTGCGCGCGTAACGTTTTATGCGCGAAAAGCTTGTTTAGACGTGCTAAGGGGGTTTTCACAGGCGTGCTAACAGTTAGCACCGCTTTGTGAATCAAGCCCAATGTGTTTCGGGAGCTAAACGTTCCACGGTCAGAGGGTCATCTGCATTCTAGCAATTTGGTTTGAGAGTACCTCATTTTATACATACTACATCTCCCACGTCCAAGACTTACTACACTAGATTGGGCTCCTGTCATCCTTTTGTGTATTTTTTCTCAAGGTTTTGAGTCACTTCCTGTTAAATACAACCACTTTAAAGATCATGCCTCCTGCACAATATTTATAATTTTATGCAGGTGTTCCCTTAGAACCCAAAATTAGTAGAAGGGTTCCTTCAGATTAGAACATGTTGAGAAAGGCTGTTATAAACAAAAACGGTAGCTTTTTAACTATGGGCAGTGTGGCAGCTGGTACAATCCAAGTAAATTGCTATTTGTTATCTTAGAAAATACTTACCCGACCATCTTTTTTCCTTTCCTGGAGCATTTCTATGTCATCTTAAGATATTTGGACTCCACTCCACTCATCCCTGTTACACAGCGCACTGGCCATTCTAGTAACTCTAATCCTCCCAGGACAGGAGGGTCTGTATGATGATGACATGGATCTGCACTAGGAAAGGAAAATTACGGTCAGGTAAGTATTAGTTCTCGGTTTTCCAGGGCATACATCCTGGTAAGAGAATGAAATGTTTCCTGCTTTTCTGAAGCATTGAAGGACACCTGAAGTAAGAGGGATATGGAAGCTGCCTTATTTATTTCCTTTTAAGCAATACCAGTTGCCTGGCTGTCCTGCTGATCCTCTGCCTCCAATACTTTTAGGCATAGAACCTGAACAGGCATATGTAGATCAGGCATTGCTTTAGCTGCATGCTTGTTCCTGGTGTGATTGAGACACTACTGCAGCCAAATAGACCAGCAGGTCTGCCAGGCAACTGGTATTGTTTAAAAGGAAATAATTATGGCAGCTTTCATATCTCTCACTTCAGTTGCCCTTTAAGATGACCATCTCAGAGAAATCGTGGCTGGCAAGACTAGATATTTTACCTTTAAAATAGCCATTAAATGTAGTCTCTGAGGACTGGGGTGTACAATATTGTTCCACTGAGGAGGGTCCTGGCCTGTATTCAATTAACTTTTCTCCTGAGTTTTCTCCTAGGAGATATTTCCACACCTTATCAATTAAATACTCCAAATAAGTTTGTTATTTCTTTTTAATAACCTTGTATTTCTTTTTCAAAGTGCTGAATGGTTCTTTGAAGGAAAGATGAAAAATGATCGCCTGTGAGAAAACTCAGGAGGAAAGTTAATTGCATATGGGCCCCAGTGTCCTGGGTGTAGAGGAGGATCTAGATGAAGAGGCCGGGTAACACATATTTATAAATAAAAGATCCTGTTGAGTTTGAAGGTGGGGAAGGGTTGGGAGAACATAGTCAACCCACTTGTAAGATTAGACCAGGAAGCCATGTTTCTGGAAATGGTGGTGTGATTTGCCTTCTTAAAACAGAAGGCACCTGCGATAATTCAGCTTTAAGTGAACATCTGTGGTTACCTACAACGCACCGCTACTGAATATGCAAATGATCTCTTTATGCCCCTGATGCTAGGCTTGCATCCAGAACTACTGATGTGTAGCACGCCTATAGCTTTACATTTTACAGAGCCACATCAACCCCCACATGTAGACAGCCTGTTTTGGACTTTTGGTCCTCCTCAGTACATAGCAAGGATTGATATGGCTGTGTGGGATAGGGCTTGGACCAGTACAACACAGTAACCAAGCAGCTCAGAGTGACCTAAACCACAAGGAAAGTGTAGGGGACTAATAGCAATCGAAACATCTCTGGAAATAGAAGATTTACCTACAGCTTGCTGTTAACTGCTTCAGAACTTGTTACCACATTTTTACAGCAGTTTTGTAACTGCAGAGGCTTTGCTTGACACAAAAAGGTGGCTTTTGGGCTCTTTGCTTACTGAGCTATGGACGGTATACACTATGCTTGAAGTTACAGCGTCACATGTTTATACATTTAAATTGCTTACTTTATTCCCTTGGTGAGTAGAACAAGTCTTACTCTCTTAACGTAGGGACAGAATCTCATACCATAAAGTCGAATTACACCCTTTGGCACAGGTCCTGGAGGTGCACTGCCTAAAGTAAATAAACATATTGTTTGTGTTATAATTTGCTAGGAATTTTAGAAATATGTTTTATTATTTTGTTGCCAGTGTGCACACCTCTATAATTGGTTTATTATTTTAGTTCCAGATTACACAAGTTTATACAGAGACTAAGGAAAGTGCCATACCACTTATTGGCACAATTTACATATATCAAGCAAGTTATCAGAACACATATAAATCACACGAGTGTTACGGAAGGGTTATGTTTTAGCTAGGCCAACACAGGCTATAATCAAACTGGCATCCTGAGTTTGAGACACTGACACAGAATGTCAAAGTGAAGCAGGTAAAGTGGACCTGAACTCTTGCGCAGGACAGAAGGAAAACAGAGAGAAATGCACCCTGTATGTATTTAGAGAGTTTAGCCTGTCTAATTGCCCCTTATCTGTGACTAAGCACCGTACACTCCACACCGCGTGCGAGAGATTGACAGCTGCGCTCGAGCAGGCACAGTAGAGGATGACCTGGCGAGATCGGCCTCTGCACCGTCGGGGACCGGGAGCCAGCGGCTGAGCGCAGAGCTGCAGTGAGGGGCATAGCGGCTTCTGGGACCTGAGGGAAGCCCCGGTCAAGTAGGTGTCATTTTTTTTTTCCAAGCTCAGATATTACCTTTAACCACTTTGTCCTCCACTACAGTATATCTACGTCAGCTGTGGCACCCTCCAAGCCACAGTGACGTGGATATACTGACCTCCTTGCAGCCCTGCTGTGCACGATCGGGTGCGCTTCAGAGCGCACCCTCCGGCACTGTCAGCTGCAATACTAATTGGTGGAAGGGAACATGTTCCCTTTTGGCCAATTAGTATACCCTCCTCCCATGAATGATCGCTGCAATAGTGAACTGCAGCGATCCTTCATCTGTCCCCCTCGGCGCACAAATAGTTAAAAAAATGCACAAGCAAGCAGCCACACTCACCTACCTCGGTCCTGCGACTGTCCTGAAGTCTGATCCTCTGATCACCGCTCTGAAGTCAGCCGCATATTGCCGGAAACCCGGGTCCCGGCTTGATGACGTCATCAAGCCGGGACCCGGGTTACCGGCAATATGCGGCTGACTGCAGAGCGGTGATCGGAGGATCAGGCTTCAGGACAGTCGCAGGACCGAGGTAGGTGAGTGAGACTGCCTGCTTGTGCATTTTTTTAACTATTTCTGCATAGAGGGGGCTGCCTAATGGGGGGGGGGTGCATCTGGCTATGGATTATTGGGGGAGGGGGGATATGTAAAGGGGGTGCATATACACGGGGGGACATCTGAGTAACCAAGGGGAGGGGGGTTTACAAATTTTGCACATCTGGGCACCTGGGGGGGCCATAACTTAATACTGGGGGCACATTTTGCTATAATGGGGGGCAGCACTAATCTTGGGGGTACATCTGGCTATAATGGGGTAATCCTGATCCCAGGGACACATCTGGCTATAAAGAGGGGCACTATTCTTGGGGGTGCATCTGTCAATCGATTCTGGGGGTGGCAAACACAGGGGACACATCTGGCTATGCTGGGGGGGCTAATATTGGGGACACATCTGGCTATGCTGGGGGGGGGTGATACTGGGGACACATCTGGATATCTATACTGGGGCGACTTTAACTGGTTGCACAGTTTTTATGTCAATCGCACTTTTTATTTTTAAACAGAAATTGGTCAAAATTGAGAAATAATGCATTTTTTTTATTCCCCCCCCCCCCCCCCCCCTTTTCCCATTAAAATGCATAGAGAGGAACATTTTATTTGGGACCAAATACCCCCCAATGAAAGCTTAGTTTGTCTTGAAAAAAACAATATATAGATCATTTAAGTAGCACGAGATGAAGTTATTGGTGATTAAACAGGGACACCGCTAAAGCGTCAAAACTGCTCTGGTCAATAAGGGGAAAACAAGGTCTGGATGCGAAGTGGTTAAAAGAAATTAAATATGGCAGCCTCCATATCCCTCTCACCAGTTGTCCATTAAGATGACTTGACAGTGAGATATCTGATATGGAAACAAGCCAACTCTACACTCCCAGGTGCCAGATCTATGCAGGAATTACTACTGTATTTGCATAGATCTAGCCCCAAGAGGGGTTTGTGCTCCTACCACAAAGCTTCTGGTAGAGATGCACATGCACAGATGTACCTGGGATTGGGGTAGGCTGTACATTGCACATGGCTGCTAGCTCACTGGACAGGGTACATATACTATCAGGGGCGTAACAATAGACCCTGCAAGGGATGCAGCTGCATGGGGGCCCCATCCTTAGAGATTGACGACTAAGGGTGAGGAGAAAGAAAAAAAAAAAAAAAAAAAAAAAAAAAACTTTCTGCTCTCTGCACAATTGTTCTAATGACTGCATCTGCTCAGCCACTGATAACGAATTATACAAAGTTTTGTAGACAAATATTTATAGACAGTCAGGGGGAGGGGCCCCATCCAAAGTTTTGCAGGAGGGCCCAGTGATTTCTAGTTACGCCCCTGTATACTATACATTTTATGGAGACAGATAAAATTTACTGAGGTTTAAGGATGGATAAAAGATGATGAAAAATATATTTAAATCATGGGAGCATGGCTGCTGCACATAGAAGGGGGGGGGGGGGGGATCAGGGTGGACAAACATGAAACGTACAAACCCGGGTTTGCCTGCATACATTGCTTTGTATTTCCTAACACTATCTTAATTTAGCTGACATACAGTTCTCAGAATTGCTTGATTCTGTTTGCAGTTGGAGATTGCCTGTTTGTGCTGTTTTTCACCTCCACAGGGGGACATGGAAAAGCAATCCTGGAAGCTACAGTGCACGTTGATTCTAAGATTGCCTAAGTGTCAGGAAGACGATGCGAAAAATAGGGATAAAAACGCAGCGTAAGATATCAGCCAGACTCCCTACTCACTTGCACACTATTTTGGCAGTCAGACTTAGGCCCAGTGCACACCGAGCGGTTTTTGGAGCGATCCGCCGGCCGCATCCGCCTATAAAAACGCTTGTCTAATGTATTGCAATGGGATGGTGCACACTTGCGGTTTGCGGTTTTTGCCAAGCCGCAAACGCGCCTCCTGCTGCGCGTTTGCGGATTTCGGAAGCGTTTCGTCCTCAATGTAAAGTATAGGAAAAACGCAAACCGCTCTGAAAAACGCTACTTCAGAGCGGTTTGCCAGGCATTTTTGTTACAGTAGCTGTTCAGTAACAGCTTTTACTGTAACAATATGTGTAATCTGCTACACAAAAACGCACCCAAAACCGCTAGGTATGTTTAGAAAACCTCTCTAAACATACCTAGAATCGCTCTGAAATCAGCTCCCAAAACCGCTAGCGTATTGCGGATCTGCTAGCGGTTTTGGTGTGCACCGGGCCTTAGGCCTGGTGCACACCAGAGGAGTTTTTCTGAGCGTTTTCAATTTTTAAATCTGCTGCTAATGTTATCCTATGTGTCTGTGCACACTGGAGCAATGAGGTTTTGTAAAAAAAACCCATAGCATTACATTGGGAAGAGCTTTTAGAGGTTTCAAAAGCTCTTCCCAATGTAATGCTATGGTTTTTTTTTACAAAACCTTATTGCTCCAGTGTGCACAGACACATAGGATAACATTAGCAGCAGATTTAAAAACTCAAAACGCTCAGAAAAACTCCTGTGGTGTGCACCAGGCCTTAGGCTGGATCCACACAAAGGCCCAGTGCACACCAAAACCGCTAGCAGATCCGCAATACGCTAGCGGTTTTGGGAGCTGATTTCAGAGTGATTCAAGGTATGTTTAGAGAGGTTTTCTAAACATACCTAGCGGTTTTGGGTGCGTTTTTGTGTAGCAGATTACACATATTGTTACAGTAAAAGCTGTTACAGAACAGCTACTGTAACAAAAATGCCTGGCAAACCGCTCTGAACTAGCGTTTTTCAGAGCGGTTTGCGGTTTCCTATACTTTACATTGAGGACGAAACACTTCCGAAAACCGCAAACGCGCAGCAGGAGGCGCGTTTGCGGCTTGGCAAAAACCGAAAACCGCCGGTGTGCACCATCCCATTGCAATACATTAGACAAGCGTTTTTAGAGGCGGATGCGGCCGGCGGATCGCTCCAAAAACCGCTCGGTGTGCACTGGGCCTATAAGTGCTTTTCTGAGCGCCTGCTGAGTGCTTTCTGAGCGCTTTTTAAAAATCACTCCCATTCACGACGTTCATTAAAATCCCTGTAAAAATCACATAAACACATCACCCCTTATGCAATTTGCGCGACCATGATGATTTTTACCTTGATTTTAATGAAAGTGAATGGGAGTGATTTTTAAAAAGCGCTCAGCAATCACAAGCGCTCAGAAAAGCGCTTATAGTGTGGATCCAGCCTGATGTAAAAATACTTGTGTGGGGGAGATTTTGAAGATAAAACAAGGCACTGTATATGGAGTGGGTGAAATGGATGCAGCTCAGCACCCTATTGGTGATTTCTAGCATGCTCGGGCTGTGCTCTCCTCATTCCATGTGCAGAGGGAACGCTCTGCTACTGCTTTTACATGCAGAGAGAAAGGGGCCTGCTGCAGGCATGAGAGCAAACACACCAGCATAACATACACTCTGCATATGTAAATGTGTGAGCTGTTCATTATCTACAAGAGGTCAGAGTCCTGCATGTGTTAATCATTGTAGAGACGTGGCATAGCAATAGGGAATACAGAGGATAAGACCGCACCAGGGCCCTTAGACCAGAGGGGCCCTCGCCCAATCAAATCATTAGCTGTTTAATGGTGCTATGCTGGTAATGATCTTCTATACATACTTTGAATAGTGGCCATCTTTAACAACCTATTCCCCTCCTCTGCTTACACCTCTAATACAGTAATTGTCTTTGGCAGGTTTTGCGAAGAATATGAAGAATGCTTCAGGAGCCCAGTGTAAAGTTTGCACTGGGGCCCAAAGATTCTTAGCTATGCCACTGGCTACATATTATGTGGTTCTCATGGCCGGATTTCTGGCAAGGCCACATAGGCCATGGCCTAGGGCACCAGATAAACAAGGGGCGGCCTGCAGACAGTGGGCATTATTTGCAGGGCATTATTTGCAAGTGTCCAAACAAATGAAAGGGGTCAGGATAACTGCACTATTAGTACCAGCTGGCATCTGCCTGTGCAGTGCTACAGGCAGCTGCAGTCCGTTAATTAAATGTTTCTGAGCAGTGTGTGACTAGCAAAAAGCCAGACCTTGTTCAATGACATAGCAGCAGCTGCAGGCAGTTACAGAAGGCCGGGTCTCACGCACTTGGTGTGGGGGATGAAAGGACCAGGGGCAGCACCAGCAAATAGTACAGAATACAGAAGGCAGCCTCTCACAGTACCCATTCCTTAATTATTGATTGGCCAGCACTGTTACCCTGAAAACAGCAGTGGGTACAGGACTCACTTTTACGTGTTGCTGACCCCACCCAATGTCCAATTGTGAACCACTTTTGACAATGTGTGTGTGGTGGACGGCTCCCACCACGCCCATCACCTGTAGATCGCTTGACTGACCAGTTCCCCCGTGTGACGTGATAGATTCACTTCACGTTGCCATGGAGACCTCGGCACTAGCCACAATAGTGGACACCAGCGGCCCAAAATTTTTCGTGTGTGTGTGTGTGTGTGTGGAGAGAGGTGGTAGGATACGGTTTTGGTTGGGGCGGCTGGTAATAGTCAGCCTTGGGCGGTAAGAAGTACAAATCCGGCCCTGGTGGTTCTGTGAATTTTCTGGCCACCTGGAATATCAGTACATTTTTTTATATTATATATGTTGATATTCTGCATAAATCAACTCTGCCGTAACGCTGTGATCCGCCATTGAGAAAGTGAGGCCTCCTTAAAGTGAACCTTCTATAAGTGAACCTTAAGTCAGGAAAAAAAAATTACTTTTACTCACCTGGGGCTTCCAATAGCCCACTGCAGCTGTCCGGTGCCCTCGCTGTGTCCCTCCGATTGTCGTGTCCCCGCCGGCAGCCACTTCCAGTTTCGCCGTCAGGGCCTGACAGGCTGGGAACGCGAGTGGTTATTCGCGTTCCCAGCCACAATAGCTCCCTCTATGCTGCCCGCGAGTGATTATTCGCGTTCCCAGCCACAATAGCTCCCTCTATGCTGCCCGCGAGTGATTATTCGCGTTCCCAGCCACAATAGCTCCCTCTATGCTGAACGCAATAGCTCCCTCTATGCTGCTATAGCAGCATAGAGGGAGCTATTGTGGCTGGGAACGCGAATAACCACTCGCGTTCCCAGCCTGTCAGGTCCTGACGGCGAAACCGGAAGCGGCCGCCGGCGGGGACACGAGGATCGGAGGGACACGGCGAGGACACCGGACAGCTGCAGGGGGCTATTGGAAGCCCTAGGTCAGTAAAACTAATTTTTTTTTGGGGGGGGGGGGGGCTTAAGGATCGCTTTAATTCCTCTGCTACAGAAATTATTTAATTGTAGTTAGAGGACTATAGTGAAAAAAGCTTTTGGACTAGTCCATCTCCTCATGAGGGATTCTCAGGGTTTTTTTTCTTTTCAAAAGCATTTCCTGCTTTCTAAGTCTAACTGCCAAAATAGTGTGCAAGTGAGTAGGTATCTTACTGTAGCTGGTATATTACTATTTTAGCAGTTAGCAACTGCCATTCAGGCAATGCTTTTGAAAACAAAAAAAAACCCTGAGATTGCCCCGTGAGGACATGGACTAGTCCAAAACCTATCGGTTCAGTTGGATTTTAACTGCTTACTTTTTTCCCTGCAGTGGTCTTTTATGAGGCTGCTAAAACAAACTGGGCAGAGGACTAACTCACATGCAGTTACCAAATGCTTTCTTTGAACAACTGCCTCTTTTCTCATACTCTGTATGTGTAACCATGTGAGAGCCTAAATATAGACAGCAGATTGACAGTTGTCTTGTGTTTTTTAATTGCATTCCCTGCAAAGTTGAAAATAATTGCATGCTACATCTGATGGGAGGAGACTTGGCTCAACCACCAGCAATAGTATAGGCATTAGGTATGGAGCTGTGTGCTATAGGAACCCTGGGACTCACTGCATATAAAATGCAAGGAGATGACGCGCAGTGCACAGGAAGTGAAATTACTGCTACATTGCTGTGGTGTGGACTGTGGATGGGAATTGTTTCTTTGTTACATTATTCACTTACCTTTAACCAAACTTCTCTCAGAGCTGGTCATCCTTGCTGGCTTGTTGTCACTGCTGTCCCTGGAGTTTGTGTGACAGGCAGTGTCTCTTCAGTGAATCTGTGTAGAAATGTCTCAGACTCAAATGCTGGCAGCACGTCAGCTCACAGCCCAAGTACGCCTGATTGTTCTCCCCTCCCATCTCTTAGAGCAAAAGTCCTGGATTTTTCACTTGAATACATATACACCACTATATTCTCTCGTGGCTTTATAAATCAATAGTGACAACTACAATTCCCAAAAAGTAAGGATGCTGTGTGAAATGTGAACAGGAAGAGAATGTGATGGGGGTTTGTAAATCATGACAACAACGTATCTCTCAACATTTGTGATAATAAACAGGGATACCTTTAAGACACGCCCCTGCCACACCCCAACTACACCCCTAGTCAGGCATACCATAAGGAATTCATAAGCAAAAAATGTAATTTTATCATTCAAACCACAATGATATCACTATTTTTCCTTCATATTAACAACTGAAATTAATGCAACAATAATACAATACAATACCATTTTTAAAGCGCTTTTCTCCAATAGGAGTCAAAGCACATAAAATAAGAAATATATAAATTTAAAAGACAAGAATCAAGTTTTGAGTCAAATAAATACATTTTTCAGTAGAAAAATACATACCCGTGTTTCCCCGAAAATAAGACTGTCATAAACGATGAGATGGATGAAGATTGTGAAGATGTGGAGTCCATTTGGGTAAATATTCATGGTGGAAATAACTGTTGCCAATTGCTTATTGGGGTATGCTACAGGCCACCACATATTCATAAAGCTGCAGAACTGCAATTACTACAGCATATTGAAAAAGCTGCAAGTAAAAATAAGGTCATGGTTATGGGTGATTACAGAGGCAGTTTCTAGGCTAAAATGCACCCAGTGCACCCAGGGCGAGAGTGTAAAAATTGTCCCCCCCCCGCCGTGGAGCTAGGTATAGGTGCCCACAGTATAGGTTAGCCAGGTCTAGTTGCACTAAGTATAGGTAGCCAGCTATAGGTCCCCCTAGTATAGGTAGCCTGGCATAGGTGCCCCAGTATAATTGCCCCCCAGTATAGGTTAGCCAGGTAGGTGCCTCCAGTATAGGTAGCCAGAAAAGTTGCCCCCAGTATAGGTCAGATAGGTAGGTTCCCCCAGTATAGTTTATATAGGTAGGTGCCCCCAGTATAGGTTAGATAGGTAGCTTCCCCCAGTATAGGGTGGGTAGGTAGGTTCCCCCCTCATAATGGAAGGGGTAAGTGCAGCTGCAGGGAGGGCAGCCCGACCTCTCCCTCCCTTCCTCTCCTCAGGCTGGCCTCCGTGCTCCCCCCTCGGACTGCAGAGTGATTGCAGCAGGGAAGCGCTGTATACAGCAACTCAACTCCCAGGTTCCAATCGCAGCTCACTTGCCGCTGGTCTCCTGCTCTGCATAGCCGTGTATACACACTATACTTCCTGGTTAGCAGAAAGTAAAGTGTGTATACTCGGCTATGCAGAGCAGGAGACCAGCGGCAAGTGAGCGGCGATTGGAACCAAGGAGGTGAGTAGCTGTATACATCGCTTCCCTGCGCTCACTCTGCAGTCCGAGAGGCAGAGACGTAACTAGAAATCACTGGGCCCCCCTGCAAATCACTGCCCCCTCCCCCATTCCCCGGGCACATTGTTCTCTCATTCCACCTGCCAAAGGTGCTTTGTTGTGTACTATGTGTAATCCCTTCTTCTCCTTCCAGAGCAACAGATGTGCCACTATCCTCTAGGCTAGGCCTCTGATGTCTGTGTAGAGCACTCTGCCCTGTTCTTGCCCGAGGAAACAAGCCCCAATCCCTGTAGGCGACAGAAATTGGCAGTGCATATGTAGCTTTAGGAGCCTCCGCTTCCCCCCTTCCCTGCGAAATCCCTACAAATTCCCAAAATGGAGATTGTGTGACAAGCATGGGGTGTTTGTGTGTGTGTCAGGGATGAAAGTTGAGTGACAAGCATGAAGTGTGTGTGACAAGCATGGGGTGTGTGTGTGTGGTATGTGTGCTTCAAGAATGGAGGTTGTGTGACAATGATGGGGTGTATGTGTATGACGAGCATGGGGTGTGTGTGACATGCATGGTGGTTAGTGTGCGACAAGGATGATGTGCGAGTTACACCAGCATGGTGGTGTGTGTGTCACCTTACCCTCAATAGCTGTTTAGAGTTGCTGAACGAGCTGTTGGGGGCGGAACAAGGCGGAGACAAAAGACTCCACGGCAAGAATGGAAAGCTGACTGCAGCACCACAGACTTCGCTGAAGAGCATCATTAACCTATATGCATTCAGCATTGATTGGCCCGCCCACCACTGCCTACCATAGCTGATCAGGACGCAACGGCAGAGGATGAAGTGCAGAACGCTGCTATGGGCTGCTGGGGGCGGGGTTAAGAAGTAGCGGTGCGATTTTACCGGCACTGAGGAGGCGGCTGAGGGAAAACTCTGCCCCCACTGTTAGCAATCCCACGTGCCCTTGTGTGCCCCCGGACAGGGCCTGCGGGGCCGATAGTTATGCCTATGCCGAGGGGTAGCACGTAGGGCGGCCCGCGGAGAGGAAGGGAGGGAGAGGTCGGGCTGCCCTCCCTGCAGCTGCACTATCCATTACAGCTCCCCCACTCCCTCAGCACTCAGGGCAGCCGCACGAGCCGCACGGCCCTAGAAACGGGCCTGACAGAGGCGCCCAAAGGATAAAATTACTTTAGATTAAAAAAATCATAAAAGGGGGGTACTGGGTGACTTACCTCCCCAATGATGACAGATTGCACTTGTTCAGATAAAAAGAAACAATTTATTCTTACTCCACAAATTCACTTTTTGCAACACGTTTCACGGGTCTAACACCCGCTTCCTCAGGAAACATACAAAATGGGAGCAACTCAAAATGTCCAAGATCAGGTTTGGAGAAAAGCGCTTTAAAAATGGTATTCTATTGTATTATTGTGGTATTCATTTCAGTTTTTAATATGAAGGAAAAATAGTGATGATAAACGTACCATTGTGGTTTGAATTATAAAATTAAATTTTTTTGCTCATGAATTCCTTATAGTGTGCCTGACCAGGGGTGTAGTTGGGGACCGGGGTGGGGCAGGGGTGTGTCTTAAAGGTATCCCTCTTTATTATCACAAATGTTGAGAGATACGTTGTTGTTTTGAGTTGCTCCCATTTTGTATGTTGCCTAAGGAAGCGGGCGTTAGGCCCGTGAAACGCATTGCAAAAAGTGTATTTGTGGAGTAAGAATAAATTGTTTCTTTTATTTGAACAAGTGCAATTTGTCATCATTGGGGAGGTAAGTCACCTAGTACCCCCCATTTTATGATTTTTTTAATCTAAAGTGATTTTATCCTTTAGGCGCCTCTGTAATAATCTTGAATACAACTGTATCCACTGACTGAATGGGTGTGAACACCTTTCTTTCTACGGAGAGCGACCTTTTAGCCTGAGCGGGGACAGGCCAAATACTCCCCCCGACTGTGAGATTAGTGGTTGCCTATAGTCGGCAACCCACACGTGTGAGTAATATTCCTTTAAACTAATACCATATATCCTAATAACGATATTGCACCATTGGGGCTCTCATTTTTCCTTTTTGTCTTTACATAGTTATGGGTGACTTCAACTTTCCAGACATTGACTGGAGTATTGAGGCTACCCATTCTGGTAAAAGCGGCAGATTTCTGCCAACACTACAGGACAGTTACCTGACTCAAATGGTAACGGAACCAACTAGGGGGAATGAGTTACTGGATTTGATCATTTCAAATAGACCAGATAATGTATCAAATGTGCAGGTTCAAGAACATTTGGGAAATAGTGATCACAACATGATAACGTTTGATCTGGTGACTGATAGGCAGCTGGACAACTAACACTATGGGCTCGATTCACAAAGCGGTGATAACCCAGTTAAAGACTTTAGGCGTGATAACCATTTTATCATGCCTAAACTCAGTTTAGGCATGATAAGTTTAGGCATGATAAGTTTAGGCATGATAAGTTTAGATAAGTTTAGATCGCGCGTAAAGTCCCGCACGCAAAGCAGCGCCATTAAACTCTATGCAAAGTGCACCAGACTTTGCTGGCGCAAAACTTTTGATCAGCTGTGCACTGTGGTGCTAACCCAGTTGGTGCTTAAACTTATCACGCCTAAAAACTTATCACACCTAAACTTATCATGCCTAAACTTATCACACCTAAACTTATCATGCCTAAACTGAGTTTAGGCGTGATAAAGGGCTTTTCACTAGTGTGCTAACTGTTAGCACCGCTTTGTGAATCAGGCCCTATGTATTTAAGAAAAGCAAAGTTCAATCAACTCAGGCAGGCACTAAGTTTGGCGAACTGGGATAATGTTAGGGGCGTAGCAATAGGGGTTGCAGAGGTTGCAATCGCATTGGGGCCCTTGGGCCAGAGGGACCCCGAAGTGCCCTATCTCAACTACAGTATTAGTTCTCTATTGGTCCTGTGCTCATATTAATCACTTCTATAGATACTTTGAATAGTGGTAATCATAAACAAACTGCTCCCGATGCCTTTCTTGCACCTCTGACACTGTAGTTGCCATTGGCAGGTTTTGGTGCACTGTATCAATTGTTATGTATAGAGTGCTTGGAGGCCCCATTGTAAAACTTGCATTGGGGCTCACAGCTCCTTAGCTACACCACTGGATAATGTACTACAAGGGAGGGACTCTGAAGGGAAATGGCAAGCTTTTAAAATTATTCTCAATCAATATTGTAGTAAATATATCCCATATGGAAACAAAGCGTCTAGGAATAAAAAAAAGGCCTCTATGGACGAATAGAAAGGTTAGAGATAAAACGAAGTGGAAAAAGAATGCCTATAAGGTCCTAAAACAGGAGAGGGCAGAGGCTGCATTAAGCAATTATAAGGAGTGCGATAGAAGTTGTAAAAAAGAAATTAGGCTGGCAAAGATTGAACTCTAAAAAAAAGAAAGGTTGACTGTATTGGACGAGGGTGGGAACTCAATGGTGGATGATCAAGGTAAGTGTTAAGAAACGCGGTAGAGCCGCCGCCATAAGTGAACGGGAGGCGGCTCTTTCCGCGCACGGCGTGGCAGAGCACGGGGAGGCAGCCGTCTCCACTCAGTCTGAGGCGGCTGTCCCCGTGCAGGGCATGGCGGAGCGTGGAAAAACCGCCGCGTTGGACGCGGCGGTTAGCGCGCATGGCCCCATTGCAGAGGCACCGCAGAGCGGTGCTGGTGTGCCTGGGACACATAGTCCCTCTAGGTTTAGAGTGACGCGCACGCGCGCACTCAGGCAGGGATTTTATGACAGCCAGAAGTGAGTCAGCTGACCAGGCTGGTCAGCTGACGCTGGCTTCACTTTTCATTGGTCCAGCACTTAGGGAGGTGCTGGGCAGCTTTATGTGTATATATACTGCAGGATGTTCAGTTGCTGGTTGTCTGGCGTTGCGAACACAACGTGGGAGCACTCAGACCCTTAGTCAGATCCTTAAGTGTGCCGGGACCAGCTGGAGCTGTAATCCTACACTTAGCTAGATTCTGTTGATAGCTTAAAGTACTAGTTTGATTGTGATTTTCTGTTATGACCCTTTGCCTGCCTGACTATCCTCCTGAACTCTGATCTTGTACCTTGCCATTCTGACACTCTGTTGCCGAACCCTGGCTCGTCTTTAGACTCTGCTTCTGCATCCTGATCTTGTACCTCGATATATCTGATACCCTGTTGCCGAACCCTGCCTGTACTCTGCCTCTGCCTTCTGAATCTGTACTTTATCTGTCCGTGTGTTTACGACCTGGCTTGTCCGACCTCGAGAACCGACCTTACTATTGAAGGCGGTTCCCCGTCCTGTTAGTGACACTTCCTCCAGAGTGTCACTTTCAGACAATCCTTCCTACTCTCAGCCTGACTACTCCCATCTTGGAGAGTTCAGGTCTTCGGAAGGAATCCGTGCAGTACTCCTTACTGCGCTGAGGCCTAGTCCTCTAAGTGTTACTGTTACACCAAACACTACACTCTACTCAGGTGAACAGAGGTTAGCTGGTATATCGGATTATCGGTGATACTGCAGATCACTTATAATCTGGTATATATCTGTATTCCCAGTGATACTGCAGATCACCGGTAATCAGATCCTCACTGTGCTTCACCGATCGTTACAGAACGCCAGACCTAAAAACAAAATGGACCCATGCACTGGTCCTCTGGGAGAACTTGCCACTTCGGTGGATAATGTCAATCGAGTGCTGGGTGAACACAAGGCATTGATTTAGGCTCTGTCAGGGTCAGTACGAACCCTCCAGACGTCAGTGGACGAGGTGCGGTCCCCTCCTAGCCTGGACATACGCATGCCCGTTCCTGAACGGTTCTCAGGCCACAGATCTGACTTCCGCAACTTTAGGAGTAGAGTGTTATCATATTTTGAATTGAGACCCCGATCCTCTGGTTCCGAGGGCCAGAGAATCACGTTTATCAAAACCTTGTTGTCCGGTGACTCTCAGACTTGGGCGTATAGCCTGCCCCCCGAGGATACAGCCCTGACCTCGGTAGAGGAATTCTTTAAAGCCATGGCAGTAATCTTCGACGACCCAGACCTTGCTGCGACCTCTGAGCGGAAGCTTAAGCTCTTACGGCAAGGCAAGGGTCCAGTCGAAGATTACGCGGCCGAATTTCGTAGGTGGTCAGTTACGGCCAGATATGACACCTATGCCCTGTTGGATTATTTCCTGTCTGGGTTGTCGGATGAGGTCTCCGACCTAATGTTAAGTCAACCCGGGCCCAAAACAGTCAATGAGGCCATCTCTTCGGCCATTCGAATCGACCGAAGGCTACGCCATCAGAGACAGACTAGGGGCAGTCATCGTGTCAGGTTGACTTCTTACGCAGCACCTCCCGCTGCACCCCTAGTAACTCCATCTCCTTCTGTCTCATCTTCTCCGGTCTTGCCTCCACCTGAGCCGATGCAGATCGGTCGGTCTAAGCTGACCGAAGTGGAGAGAAGACGGAGAATGTCTGAACAATTATGTTTGTACTGTGGTGAAGGGGGGCATAGGGTACGAGACTGTCCTATTAAGCCGAATAAGCCGGGAAACGCTACCGCCTAGGAGTTGTAAGGGGTAGCACCCTAGGCGCCCAACTCATACCCCTAAAAGAAAAACGTTTGCTCCTTCCTTGTACGATTACGTGGGGGGACAAATCTGAAGCCACGGAGGCCTTTGTTGATTCAGGCTCCGCGGCTAATTTTATGTGTTCCGAGTTTGCAGAGAAGTTGGGCATTCCACTCACCCCAGTAAGACCACCTATCGAGGTTACTGCTGTGGACGACTCCCCGCTACAAAGGGACCGTCCGCTGTCTTAGACACCAGAGGTGGAAGTCACTATTGGGGTTCTGCATAAAGAAAGTTTAAGTTTTTTTGTATTACACATGACTACCTCCACAATTGTTTTAGGTATGCCCTGGCTGCAGCTCCATTCGCCACAGATTAATTGGGCTGCAGGACAATTAACTAGTTGGTCAGACTTCTGTTCCCAGCAGTGTCTAGGGAAAGTGACATTAGGTCAGACCAAGTTTCGTGTGGAGGGTGTTCCTGAGCAATACTCTGAGTTTTTGGATGTATTCTGTCCCAAAGCTGCTGACACGTTACCACCTCATCGCCCTTTCGATTGCCCCATCGATCTCCGTGCCGGTTGTATGCCCCCTAGGGGTCACCTGTATAATTTGTCTGGACCAGAGAAAATGGCGATGCAGGAGTATATTCGTGACAATCTAGCCAAAGGGTTCATTTGCCCCTCCCGGTCACCTGCGTGGGCCGGTTTCTTTTTTGTTAAGAAAAAAGATGGGGGGCTTCGACCTTGCATCGACTACCGGGGCCTGAATAAAATCACGGTGAAGAATCGTTATCCGTTACCATTGATAGACGATTTGTTCACGCAGGTCACAAACGCTAAGATCTTTTCAAAGTTAGATCTGTGGGGTGCATACAACCTGATCCGCATTAGAAAGGGCGATGAATGGAAGACGGCCTTCAACACACCCGACGGGCATTACGAGTACTTAGTGATGCCCTTCGGGTTGTGCAATGCGCCAGCCATCTTCCAAGAATTAATCAACGAGGTATTCAGGGAGGTGTTGGGTAGATTTGTGCTGGTATACCTCGACGATATACTAATCTATTCCAACAACCTCTCCAAGCACAGGGTCCACGTTAAATTTGTGTTGGACAAATTGAGGCAAAATATGCTTTATGCCAAGGTGGAGAAGTGTATTTTCGAGGTGACCACTGTCACGTTTTTAGGGTATGTGATTTCCACCTCAGGCCTGTCAATGGATCCTGCCAAGGTCACAGCTGTTCTGCAATGGCCACAGCCAGTGGGGTTGAAGCCCCTGCAGAGATTTTTGGGTTTTGCTAACTACTATAGGAGGTTCATAAAGGGGTACTCCACGATAATTGCCCCCCTTACCAGTCTCACAAATAAGGGGGCAGATAACAACCACTGGTCCCCTGAGGCTGTGGCAGCCTTTTCTCACTTGAAAAAATTGTTTTGCTCAGCGCCTATTTTGAGACATGTAGACACGTCCTTTCCCTTTATTGTGGAGGTTGACGCCTCGGAGGTTGGGGTGGGGCAGTGCTGTCTCAGCGGTCAGGGTTGCAGGGCAGATTACACCCATGCGCTTATTTTTCCCTTAGGTTTTCACCGGCAGAGAAAAACTACGACATAGGCAACCGGGAACTTCTGGCCATTAAATTGGCATTTGAAGAATGGCGCCATTGGTTAGAAGGGGCAGAACATACGATCACGGTTTACACTGATCACAAGAATTTGGAATACATCGAGGGGGCTAAGAGACTAAGTCCCCGTCAGGCCCGTTGGTCTTTATTTTTTACGAGGTTCAGATTCATTATCACGTACACTCCAGGCAGCAAAAACATCAAGGCAGATGCCCTGTCCAGATGTTTCGAATTAGAGACAGCACAGCCCCCCGCTCCTGAGTCCATCATCGCGCAGAGGTTAGTGTTAGCAGCCACAGAGACCTGGGAGGATTGGACAAAGGTTCTGGGTCCCTTTCAGCAGGATGTCCCTGAGGGAAAACCTGAGGGGGTTTTGTTTATCCCACTGCCTTTTCGTCTACAGGTTTTACAAATGTTTCACGACCATAAGAATGCGGGTCACCCTGGTGCTGCCAGAACGCAGGATCTGATTGCCAGGTGTGCTTGGTGGCCTTCCTTGGCCACAGACTGCAAGGAATTTGTCAGGGAATGTGCGGTATGTGCTAAAAGTAAACCCTCCCGGCTGGCATCTGTGGGAAGGTTACAGCCTTTGCCCACCCCGAGCGAGCCATGGACCCATCTGTCCATGGATTTTGTGGGGGAATTGCCCAGGTCTGAAGGCATGTCGGTCATTTGGGTGGTAGTCGACCGCTTTAGCAAAATGGCCCATTTTGTGCCCCTGAAAGGACTCCCCTTGGCTCAGGAACTTGCCGAATTGTTCATCGTTCACGTCTTCCGGTTGCATGGCATTCCGGAAAACATTGTGTCAGATAGGGGAGTCCAATTTGTGTCCGGATTTTGGAGGGCATTTTGTCATCAAATTGGCATGGAGCTGTCATTCTCATCAGGCTACCACCCACAGACCAATGGGCAAACGGAGAGGGTCAATCAGGCTTTGGAACAATTTTTGAGGTGTTATGTTGCTGAGGCACAGAACGATTGGGTCAAGTTCTTGCCTTTCGCGGAGTTTGCACACAATAACTTGAAAAGTTCCTCCTCGGGGTTCTCTCCATTCCAGATAGTAAACGGGAGGTTGCCTAAATTCTCCCCATTGCCAGTGGCCTCTACTCCGTTTCCAGCACTGGAGGATTGGCAGAGGTCACTCAGGGAGAATTGGGGAATGGTTAAAGAGAATTTGCAGAAAGCATTTCAAAGTCAAAAGGGTCAAGCGGACAAGAAACGTTCCTTGGAATGGAAGTTTCAGCCAGGGGATTTAGTCTGGGTGTCCACACGTCACTTGACCCTGAAACAGCCATCTGCCAAACTGGGCCCCAGGTTTGTGAGTCCATTTTCTGTGACTAAAAAAATCAACAACGTTACTTATGCCGTTGATCTTCCCGCCAGCATGCGGGGGGTTAGATCATTTCACGTGTCCCTGCTCAAACCGGCAGTTCATGTGGGCCCTACTCCTCCTCCTCCTGTGATGATAGATGACCAACCTGAGTACGAGGTGGAAAAGATATTAGATTCACGCATTGTACAAAACTCAGTGCAATATCTGGTGCATTGGAAAGGGTATGGCATTGAGGAGAGACAATGGGTACCGGGGAGTCGCATGTATGCGGACGAATTAAGGAAGGAGTTGCATGCCTTGCATCCGGAAAAGCCTGGAAGGAGCTGTCCGGAGTCCACTCCTCAGGGGGGGGTACTGTTAAGAAACGCGGAAGAGCCGCCGCCATAAGTGAACGGGAGGCGGCTCTTTCCGCGCACGGCATGGCAGAGCACGGGGAGGCAGCTGTCTCCACTCAGTCTGAGGCGGCTGTCCCCGTGCAGGGCATGGCGGAGCGCGGAAAAACGGTTAGCGCGCATGGCCCCATTGCAGAGGCACCGCAGAGTGGTGCTGGTGTGGCTGGGACACATAGTCCCTCCAGGTTTAGAGTGACGCGCGCGCACTCAGGCAGGGATTATATGACAGCCAGAAGTGAGTCAGCTGACCAGGCTGGTCAGCTGACGCTGGCTTCACTTTTCATTGGTCCAGCACTTAGGGAGGTGCTGGGCAGCTTTATGTGTATATATACTGCAGGATGTTCAGTTGCTGGTTGTCTGGCGTTGCGAACACAACGTGGGAGCACTCAGACCCTTAGTCAGATCCTTAAGTGTGCCGGGACCAGCTGAAGCTGTAATCCTACACTTAGCTAGATTCTGTTGATAGCTTAACCACCCTGGCGTTCTATTAAGATCGCCAGGGCGGCTGCGGGAGGGTTTTTTTTAAATAAAAAAAAAACTATTTCATGCAGCCAACTGAAAGTTGGCTGCATGAAAGCCCACTAGAGGGCGCTCCGGAGGCGTTCTTCCGATCGCCTCCGGCGCCCAGAATAAACAAGGAAGGCCGCAATGAGCGGCCTTCCTTGTTTTGCTTACATCGTCGCCATAGCGACGAGCGGAGTGACGTCATGGACGTCAGCCGACGTCCTGACGTCAGCCGCCTCCGATCCAGCCCTTAGCGCTGGCCGGAACTTTTTGTTCCGGCTACGCTGGGCTCAGGCGGCTGGGGGGACCCTCTTTCGCCGCTGCTCGCGGCAGATCGCCGCAGAGCGGCGGCGATCGGGCAGCACACGCGGCTGGCAAAGTGCCGGCTGCGTGTGCTGCTCTTTATTTGATGAAAATCGGCTCAGCAGGGCCTGAGCGGCAGCCTCCGGCGGTGATGGACGAGCTGAGCTCGTCCATACCGCCCGGCTGGTTAAAGTACTAGTTTGATTGTGATTTTCTGTTATGACCCTTTGCCTGCCTGACTATCCTCCTGAACTCTGATCTTGTACCTTGCCATTCTGACACTCTGTTGCAGAACCCTGGCTCGTCCTTAGACTCTGCTTCTGCATCCTGATCTTGTACCTCGATATATCTGATACCCTGTTGACGAACCCTGCCTGTACCTCAGACTCCGCCTCTGCCTTCTGAATCTGTACTTTATCTGTCCGTGTGTTTACGACCTGGCTTGTCCGACCTCGAGAACCGGCCTTACTATTGAAGGCGGTTCCCCGTCCTGTTAGTGACACTTCCTCCAGAGTGTCACTTTCAGACAATCCTTCCTACTCTCAGCCTGACTCCTCCCGTCTTGGAGAGTTCAGGTCTTCGGAAGGAATCCGTGCAGTACTCCTTACTGCGCTGAGGCCTAGTCCTCTAAGTGTTACTGTTACACCAAACACTACACTCTACTCAGGTGAACAGAGGTTAGCTGGTATATCGGATTATCGGTGATACTGCAGATCACTTATAATCTGGTATATATCTGTATTCCCAGTGATACTGCAGATCACCGGTAATCAGATCCTCTCTGTGCTTCACCGATTGTTACAGTAAGGCAGTTATTAAATGCTTTCTTTGCTTCTGTCTTCACAAGGGAAACATCACTGTTGCAAATTACAGATGCAGAAGAGTCTCTATCTTCCAATTGTAATATTAAATATATAACGCAGGAAGAAGTGAAGGGAAGACTAAATAAATTTAACATAGACAAAGCACCTGGCCCGGATGGCATACATCCTCAGGTCCTAAGAGAATTAAGTTCCGTTATCGATAAACCCCTTTCTCTTATCTTTTGTGACTCTCTTTCAACTGGCAGAGTTCCGGTGGATTGGTGTACAGCCCTCGTTTTCCCATTATTTAAGAAGGGCAAAAAATCAGATCCGGGAAATTATAGACCTGTAAGGTTAACATCAGTTGTGTGCAAACTATTTGAGGGGTTACAAGACTTCATAGTAGAAAATAGTCTTATTTCTCAGCATCAGCATGGGTTTACTAAACACAGGTCCTGTTTGACTTACATGCTCAGCTTCTATGAGGTAGTGAACGCTAATGTGGATTTTGGGAATGCTGTCGATGTGATATACTTGGACTTTGCAAAGGCCTTCAACACTGTTTCCCACAAAAGTCTGGTGCAAAATTTGAGGATGCAAGGACTGGGGATGGGGAAGAGTCTGTGTGCATGGATAGGGAACTGGCTAATGGACAGAAAACAAAAAGAGTTGTGGTCAACGAAAATGGGAGACTGTTAGCAGTGGGGTCCCACAGGGGTCAGTACTGGGTCCAGTGCTCTTTAATTTATTTATTAATGATCTTGAAGATGCAGTAGAAAGCAAGGTTGCTATTTTTGCAGATGATACAAAATTGTGCAGAATCATCAACTCTCAGGAAGATAGTGACATATTGAAGGATCTGGATAGGACGGCTATATGGGCACATAAATGGCAGATGAAATTCCATGTTGAAAAATGTAAAGTCATGCATTTTGGTCTTACCAATGGTCTAACACCATACAAAATAAACGGGATACAGATGGGGACATGAAACTTGGAGAAGGACTTAGGAGTACTCATCAACAACAAGTTAAATAATCGTATTCAATACCAAGCTACTGCAGTTAAAGTGACTCCGAGCTCATAAAAAAGATGAAAGTTGTACTCACCTGGGGCTTTCTCCAGCCCAGTGCTGGTCGGGAGGTCCCACGACGGCGTCCTGGCTCTTCTCCTTCTCCCCGCTCCGGAATGGCTGACAGGCCACAGCCCGGGCGACACTCGCCCGAGTGTCGGGCTGCTCCTTCCGCGTATGACGCGGATTACGTCACACGCCGGCCGCCTTGCGTCATCACGGCGGCCGGCGTGAAAGTACTGCGCATGCGCGATTAAAGCCGAGAGAACAAGATGAGATCCCGGTGTGGAGAGGCAATGGTAAGAGTTACAGCCCTCTCCACTGCGCATTTTTTACTCTGCGGGGGGAAGGGGACACTGGGGCGCGTATTAGGAGGGAGGGAGGGAGAAATTTAATGGTGGCGGCCATCCATGCCACATACGCATCCCCGGGCTGGTGCCTCGATCGTTTTTTGTGTGTGTGCAAGTAGGGAGAAAACGGCGGCTGTCGTATGGATCAAAAGTAAAAACTTTTATTATACCTAAGCAATGCGTTTCAAAGGCTAAAAAACCCCACCCCTTGTTTTTCCACCCATCTCTCACATCCCATTGTCTACTGCAGATTATATAGAACCTAGAGTGGCACCCAAGAGAGCAGCACCATTTGATGACAACTACACAGACTTGTACAGTATTGTCAAGATCGCTCCCTCTGTCCAGCACAGGGGTTTAGGCTCCTTTCCTCTTCAAGGATAGGGTTGTCATACAGACTCCAGGAAGCCAGCATAGTGTAAAGAGGACTAGCATGTACATGGATTGAGTGAAGAAGCTTATGACCCTTGAAGTTGATGGCCCCTGTCCCTGTAGGTGAGTATAAGGATGAGGGGGTTGTTGGGTAGTATTTATAGATGTGGAATGACTGATGTGGGCTGGTACCAGTGTTTGTTGTCCCATCCTTTATCATCTTCTATAGTCTAAGACAGGCCTGGGCAAACTTGGCCCTCCAGCTATTAAGGAACTTCAAGTCCCACAATGCATTTGCCTTTATAAGTTAAGACTGTGGCTGTCAGACTCCTGCAATGGCATTGTGGGACTTGTAGTTCCTTAACAGCTGGAGGGCCAAGTTTGCCCAGGCCTGATCTAAGCACTCATTGTACCTCCCTCATGTCTGCTGTGGGTTTTGGTTCACACAGATAATGAACATGAATTCTGCCAGCACTAGTGCCCAGAAAATGATGTTACTAAAAATATTGTATAGTATTAACAATTTCACACCTAATAAAGGAGCAAGACTTCCAGACAAACACTGGCTTCCCTTTAAATCCCATATCCTAATATCCACCATGCTCTTCACCTAAAGTCAAGCACCAGCTTATACGAAAAACTGAACAAGTCTAACCAATTTCAGTAGCCCAATGACGTACCAGAAAGTCAAACAGAGGCAGAGTCCAGGAACTAGACCAAGGGCCTATTGGCCACTCATCCCATTTGAAATGAAACTCTTTCCTCAGATGGCTAGCGGTGCTGCCAAAGTTAATAAGATAGGTGTGTGGCCCATCTAAAGGGTTGCAAGGCAATGTCAGGGTTCACACATGCATAGCCTCTGAGGATGCCACACTAGGCAGTAACAGGAAGCCGTCTGTTGGAGCATGCTGCCATAACGAGCCAGAGTCACCACGGGAACCCAGCAAGGTAAGTTTGTGTCAAAAGGGAAATCTCTAGTGCTATTTTGTTGTGGTTTAAGGATGATCCATAAAAGCTAGTTGTAGAGCAATGTAAAAAAATAATTTAGTTTACAAAGTATGGTATCATAAGAACTAGTCAGATCATTATGGTGATGATGATAATTTGTGATCATATGCTATAGGTTACATTTATTTATGTTGTCTTTTCACAACAAGTATACTTCTTAGACAATCGCCTTGAAATGACTGTGCTATAATTTCAAAAGACATGTGATACTCTTCCTGTTTGCACTAACGCACGTTGAAGGATTAACTTTCAGGAGTTCAATTTTACTTTAACAAATCCCTAGATTACTGCCTCAGTGTTCACATAATAGAATATCGCATTTCGTATTTTAAGCTTTTTTTTTCAAATTCACTAAGATTTCCTGTATGAGCTAGAAGTTTGGTAATTTACCCAAAAAACATTATTCAGTTCACTAAGCCCTGCCTGGTAGTCTCACCAGCTGTGGAGCAGGTCAGGAAGGAAGCTTCCCATGAGTGGGATGCATGAATCAGTGCATACCTGGCATACCTTCTGTATACCAGTATATAGATATGCACATCTAAAGGGATACAGAAAAGGCTTTTTAAATGTCTCCTTCTCTGCCATTTTGTAGTCCCGCACTCCAGAGTATTGGACCAAATGGAGTGAGAAGCAGGGATGCGTGGCTCTCCCTATTGGCTGCCTGGCTCTCCCTATTGGTTGTCTGCTACATCTGTCAACTTTTACCACATGGGCTGGAGGTAAATACTGAACATTTTGCTTGATTTACCAAATGCTTTAATCTTTGTGAATTGCAATTTCTTGAGGTATTTAATGCACAAGTCGGTAATTTATCTCAGTAGTCGGTAATTTTACTTTTCAGTGCAGTAATAGGGTTTAGTGAATTGGCATTTGGCAGTTTGATCAGTAAAACCAGCTATTTTCTGCATTACCGAATGCTGTAAAGCTGAGTGAATTGAGGCCAATGTATGTCTGTGTAGGTCTTGTTCTTTGAGGTGTGGCCAACCCATAGTGTGAGTGACTGGCTGAAACGTCACAGCTCCAGTATTAAGGCTAGAAGACCAGGCCACACATCCATTACATTACAGAAAATTACACTTGTTGGAGGTAGCTGCACTGGCAATGTCTAAGCTGCATACACATGTATGACCTTCTCTGCAATGGCATCCTGTGGGGGGCCGCCGGATGAGAATCTATGAACCAACTACTGTACTATAGTTGGCCAGGCCATCAGTATTCCCAGCTTGGTTATATTGCTCAAGATCTGAGTATTATGGTTTGATAGGTGGTTCTGGATGTGTACAGGCCCAGAAAATCTTTGAACTCAGGATGAAAACTTATTTAATACAAGACAAACTGGACTCCATATTAGCCAAAGGTAACCGTTTTATGACCAATTAAATGTCAGTCTCGCCATCACATTCCACACAGCTTACCCTAGAAAAATTCCTTATGTAGCAAGCACTTATCTCTGTTTTGTTTTATATATCCTTGCATCAAGAGGCAGATTGTGTTTCCTATATGATGCCAAAGTCTGAAAGCTGAGTTAATATTTGTGGATCTGGATAATTAAGGAAGTAAGCAGTTGACATAAAGATAAAAAAAACAGTTTCTTGAAAGTGTCCACAACAAAATTTCCTTAAATGGTGATGTTGGTTATGGTTGCCATAGTCTTGCATAAATCACATACTTAGACACTAGGATTCAAAAAAGTATTTAAATGTATTGTTATGTTTTGGAAAAAAACATTTTTTAAGATTAAAAGACAATCAATGCTCTACATGTAATAACACAAAACCATTCAATTTTCAGGTCAAGAGCATCTTACTCAAGGCCTAAATCAACAGCATCTAAATTATCCTGAGAGTAGAGTTTAAAAAATTCCTTGAGGAGACTGGGTTTAGTGTAGGTTTCCTTGACAGCTGGGTCTTGCATCATGCGATCTTGCCAAGCTTTGATGTGTGGAGTCTTCTCCAAATACCTGTACATCAAAAATAATTTTTTAAACCATTTAGTCAATGTTAGCCAATTGTAAAATGTTACCTCACCATAATTTACATTTTTAAATGTACCAGTGATGCTGGCATCTTTACATCATACAATACATCATAGCCTTGGCTAAACATTGTGCGGCACAGACTAACCAGCAAGCTCATGGTGACCCAGAACTCATTGGGGTGTGTAAGGGACTACAATGGTCCTAAAAGCCCCCTTAGGGTTACATACAAAACAGAGAACATTTATGTTGAGCTAGGCCCACTAGGGTGCACTCAGTAAGCAGTAGCAGTGTTAGCGAGTCTTGCCCAAGGTCTCCTTACTGAATACATGCTGGTTTATTGAACAGGAAGAGCTGAGATTCAAACCTTAGTCTCCTGTGTAAGAGGCAGAGCCCTTAACCAGTACACTATCCAGCTACAACATATATAGCAATATATACATATATATCAATATGATCAAGGAATTTGACCAAATCTATTGCATACTGTACATAGGGTGTGATTTACTACTTAAGGATAGCAAAGTTCGTTGAAGTGAGATTTGGTTCTACATGTGACAGAATGTTTGAAGTAAACATAGAATCAGGACACTGACATTTCTCCTTTAGCAAAACCCTCTCATAGATTAAAGGGAAGTTCCAAGCTTTAAAAAAAAAAAAAAAATCTACTTACCTAGGGCTTCCTCCAGCCCCTGGCAGCCGATCTATCCCTCGCCGCAGCTCCGCTCCTAGCCGGTGGCCCGGGGTCTCCTCCGTTTCAGAAGCCAACCTCGCGGTTGCGCTTCCGTTCCCGGAAGCGTTTTCGCAGGCACAGTACTTCTGCTCCTGTGCAAAATGCTCAGTAAAATGCTTTTAAAACCACCAGCAAGCAAGAAAATACTCAAAATAATTTTAATAGTAGTTTTTCACCTATTTTTTGGTACTTTTTAAATTGCAAAGTGCTGGATAATTATTTTAAAGAGAATCTGAAAATGTATTTGCGAGGAGAAAACCCAGGAGAAAAAGTTAATTGAATAAGGTCCATACGGTGACTGACAGTGAGACTACATTCCCCCTTGTCAAGTGCAAAAAAAAAAAAAATTAAAAAAAAAAGTGTGTGTGTGTGTGTGTGTGTGTGTGTGTGTGTGTGTGTGTGTGTGTGTGTGTGTGTGTGTGTGTGTGTGTGTGTGTGTGTGTGTGTGTGTGTGTGTGTGTGTGTGTGTGTGTGTGTGTGTGTGTGTGTGTGTGTGTGTGTGTGTGTGTGTGTGTGTGTGTGTGTGTGTGTGTGTGTGTGTGTGTGTGTGTGTGTGTGTGTGTGTGTGTGTGTGTGTGTGTGTGTGTGTGTGTGTGTGTGTGTGTGTGTGTGTGTGTGTGTGTGTGTGTGTGTGTGTGTGTGTGTGTGTGTGTGTGTGTGTGTGTGTATAGATAGAGAGAGAGAGAGATTTTGGAAAAAAAACCTGCTGACTGGATAATTCAAAGAGATAACGTTTTATTTTGTTACAAGCAGCCAGGCTGTTGGGAGTGGCAAATGGTATATCTTTGGCAGGTTTTCAGTTTCACACATGGAGAACAGTTTTCACTTACTCGTTCAAATCAGCAAAGCAGAACCTTTCAAACCAGGGCCATAGCATGTAATCTACCATAGATACAGACTCTCCACCAAAGTATGCCGTATTCTTCTTGTCTAGCACCTGCATGGAACACACAAAATTAAGAAAAGCCTTTAATACCCAGTCCTGTATATTACTGTGTCAGAAAACAGACTTTACACAGTATCACAAGAAGCATGACATTTTTTATATGAATTCAGCTTATTCAGGTACACCATGCTCACCGGCTGTATCTGCTGACTAGTCTCCACCTCTGGGCCGATGAGCATTATTTGGGCAGATCAGTTGATTTGAAAAGATTGGTGAGGAGCTTGATAGCTTAGTGTTGATGATGATATTCAGGTAACCATGTCAACAAGCCTACCAAACATATGTGGTAAGTGTGAACTAAGTAGTGGGCAATTATTTTGTTTTTTACAGAAAGCGCAATACAATTAAGGCGGAGCTGGCAGAGTAATTGGGACACAGAGGTATGTTAGATGCATGGGCATAACAATCACCCCTGCGACCCCTACCATCGCAGGGGGGCCCAGAGGCATTGGGGGCCCCTCCTCCTCCCTCTCCCCAACCGCCAGTGCAACCAATTAGAAAAATTCCTTCCTGTTCTCTCACAAAAACCATCCCTGCACCACATCCCGCCATGCAGAGTAGCGAGTAGCGGGAGTTCAATTATTTTTTTCTGCATCATAGCAGAACACTCTCTGCCGCCATTCAGCGGCTCCCGATCACGTGACCCTCATGGGGTTCAGGAACCAAGAAGGCCCCCTGCTATCATTTTTGCAGGGGGCCCTATTAAGTCTAGTTACACCCCTGGTTAGATGGTAAATTACATATCTCTGTGTCCTTCCTACTCTGCACTCCGTCCCTCCCTGGCCGCCACGCTGCCCCCCGAAATTGACAATACGGAGCTGATCAGCAGCTTAACCAAAGGAAGGGGTTTTGTTTGCAGGAGAGGGACACCCTCTTCAGCGTCAAAAAAGCTCCTTCCCCACCTCTCCCCGAGTCCCTGCCTATACATTACTACTTTCCCGTCTATTGACTGCCTGCAGCATCTCCTCCCTTGCTCTCCTCTGTGTTGTGCGATTAGAGCACTGAGCAGAGTTGCAGTGTCGTGACAATTTTCTTCTTTTTCATAAAAAAACGAAAGCACAGAATAAAAGGCTCAGGAGTGGAGGTAAGTGGCTGATCCTGCTGGCCCCTGAATCAGGTAGTATGTTTTTTCCACAACTTTGCCACCGGCTCTAGTTTGCTTTATAGCACATCTAAAGTGAGAGAAATATGAAGGCTGACATTTATCTCCTTATAAACAATGTAAATTGCGTGGCTGTCCTGCTGATCATCTCCCTTTTAAACTATAAAAGGAAGCAGAAATAATGACACTTTGAACTTTCCTGCAGTAAAACCTTATCACCTCTCTCTCACTGTTTCTTGGCTATTTAAGTGCTTCAGAAAACAGGACTGTATTGGGTCGGATAGCTCAGAGAAGCTCTATAGCGGAGTGACACAAGTATCGAATGCATACAATTGATGTGTAGTTTGAACAACATCACCAATACTAACAGATGTTCACTGATAAATTGCACAGGAAGAGGAAACAAAAAGTGGAGGTCCCCGCCCATGTGAGCTTACAATCTAGAGCAGGGGTGGCAAAACTTTTTGAATTGGAGTTTGAACTAGATCCTTTGGGTGATTGGTAGCCAATGGAGGGATTGGCAGAGAAGGGCTGCATCAGAAGAGCAGGAGGAGATGTGGAGACGAGCAGCAGAGTTCAGTAGGGACTGGAGATGTGTCAGTCTGTTTTTTGGTAGAACACAGAGTATGGTATAACAGTAATCAAAAGGAAAAGGGATGAATCCTGGAGATATTTTTGAGATGGAAGTAGCAGACGGTTGTTAATGTGTCAATATGTGGTTGAAATGAGAGTCCCCCAGTGAGCTTTAGGAGTTGAGGTTACTGGGGTATTTTCTACATTAACTGTAACTATAGGTGCGGGAGCAGAGAGAGATGGAGAAAATATCACAATTTCTGTTTCTTTCATGTGAAGTTTTCGGCAGCAGGATTACATGAATGCAGAAACAGCAGACAGACAGCCAGGGACTCGAAATAATAGCGTAGGAAGGTCAGGAGCTGAAAGATAGATTTGAGTGTCATCAGCATTGAGGTGATACTGGAAACCAAGCGTGTACTAATTGTCTCAGGCCATGAGTATAGATGGAGAAGAGAAGAGGTCCTTGAACGGAGCCTTGTGGTACAACATCAGATAGCAAATGTGGAGAGGAGTGAGTGTTGGAATAGGAGACAGTGAAAGAGCATCCAGACAGGTAGGAGCTAATACAGGCCTGGAAAAACTTTACCCAGCTCGGGCCACATGCTGAGGACCACGGGCCACATTCCTAAAATACTGTTCCTCCTTCCCTCCCTGCAGAGTCATGAGCGGGCAATAAGAGTGGTTTAAAACTCACATGATCACCGATTCCAGCATCACATCTCCATGGCCACAGGGCGTCATGTAACACGTAGTCAGGATGTAGAAGCCAGTGTGTAATACACTAGCACGTCATGACGGCCTGTCACATCACAACCTGTGGCCATCGAGAGGAAATGCTGGAATCAGCGATCAGGTGAGTTTTAACCCACTCTTATCATCCGCTCACGACTCTGCAGTGAGGAGAGGAATTTTACAGTTTGGGATTTACAGCACACAAGGGCAGGATATGACCCATGGGCCATAATTTGCCCAGCGCTAAGCTAATCCGAGAATATGCTAGGCCCTTAACAGCCAGTGATGAGAGTGTCTGGAGAAGCAGAGAGTGATCAAGTGTCAAATGCAGAGGAAAGGTCAAGGAGTATAAGTACACAACAAGGAGGTCATTTGCAACTTTGGTGAGGACGGTTTCAGTGGAATATTGCGATCAAAAGCCAGATTGGAGGGGTCTAACAAGGAGTTAGTGGACTGGAAGTCAGATAGTTCTGAATAGATGTGTCGTTCCAGCAGTTGGGAAGCAAAGGGAAGAAGTGAGACTGGACGCTGATAAGAGAGGTTTTTTGATTAGTGGTCTTATGATTGCTTGTTTAACCCTCCTGGCGGTTTGCTAAAAAATCGCCAGGGGGCAGCAAATCTTTTTTTTTTTTTAATTTTTTTTTTCATGTAGCGAGACAAAGTCTCGCTACATGATAGCCGCTGCTCAGCGGCATCCCCCCAGCCCCTCCGATCGCCGCTGGCGATCGGCGATCAGGAGATCCCGTTCAAAGAACGGGATCTCCTGGAGGGCTTCCCCCGTCGCCATGGCGACGGGGCGGGATGACATCATCGACGTCGTGACGTCAAAGGGGATTCCTATCCACCCCATAGAGCTGCCTGGCACTGATTGGCCAGGCAGCGCACTGGGTCTGGGGGGGGGGGCGGCTGCGGCGCGACGGATCGGCGGCGATCGGGCCCAGCGGGGCCTGAGCGGTGCCTTCCGGCGGCATAGCCCGAGCTCAGCTCGGGCTTACCGCCAGGAAGGTTAAATGAGGGGAGGGAAATGCCAGCTGCGATGGAGAGGTTAAAAATAGTGGTTAGAGCAGGGAAGAAGGAAGATTAGAGCGTCAACATTTTCTTTTAGGTCAACAGATTTGTGCTGAAAGTGAGTTGCCAGGACTCCTGTCCCATGAGGCTACATTTAGTTTTTATCCTTTAGTCTGTACTCCAGAGTACAGTTGCCATGGTTGAAATGCTACTGTATGTACTTTTAACTAAATACATTTTAATAACATTAAAGACAAAAAGACTTCTGTAGTGCCAAACTTACTTCATAGAAATTCATAAAAGTAGAATTTCCCCCCATTTAACAGTCAAGTCAAGTCAAAGACTAATTAGATATTCTTACCTCTTCCATTTTTTTTAGCTTTTCAAAAAACTGCACTTTAAGTTTATTGATCTCTTCATTACTTTTCTTTCCATATATAATGTCACGAAAGACAGGAAAGATCTGAAAAATCGCAAGACATACAAAATGCATTAATTACAAAAGGTTAGCACTAGGTATACATATTTATCTGTTTATGCTTACAATGGCTAAAAAAAAGCTTTGAAAATATTAGCATTTTGTCAAAGCTGCTATGCACTACACACAGACAGGAATTTATCTGTTGTTGAATTCTGGGGTTTTGCATGACATTGCAAAGTTTACTGTTACATTTACTTCTAAGTGGCCCCTCCATGGTTTCACAGTCTGAGTACAGCCAAGCACGGACACGCATGGTGTTACAAACCCTGCCATTCAGCTGCATTTTAATTTCACCTAAATGGTGCTGGTGGGGAGCAGACGGGACGTCGAACTGCCTGGCAAGAGCGCAGTTCAGCCTCTCGTCTGAGGGCTGGAACCCACTAGACTCTAGTGGGTTCCAGCCCTCAGACGAGAGGCTGAACTGCGCTCCCCAACCCCCGGTCCGTGGCCCAGTGCCGGTCCGTGGCCTGTCTTCTCCTGGGCCGTGGGTCTTTCCTCTCGCCCCCTTCACCCCCGCTCGAGCAACCTTAGCTGGCGGCCGCTTCCTCATCTATAAACCTCAGTCGGTCCCTCACCTCCATACTTAGTCAACTTCCTTCACAGCAGTGCGTCCCACGGCTTCTGTGAAGAAGCAGAAATAGGAGAGTGGCTTCCTGTAGCGCCGTTGTATATTGCCGCTGCCAGGGGAACCGCTCTCCTGCTAATGCCTCTTCACAGCAGCTGCGGGACGCACTGCTGTGAAGGAAGAGGCCTAAGCAGTTATCCAGTCAGCCAGCAGACCGGGGGACAGTACCGCAGCAAGTCATGGTACTCTCCCCCGCAGCAGCTCTTCCCAGTGCCCATTAAAGTCAGTGAGACATGACACACTGCCTGTAGTGTGACGTGATGTACAGAAGTGCTCCAGGTGCCACAGATGTAACGCACAAGCTGCAGTGCATTACTGTGCGACTCCCACAGTGATCCAGGAAATGCACCAGAAGTTGCATTTTATTTTTTTTCCCTTCGGTCGCACCACGGCTATAACATGCAATGCAACTTTTTGCATCGCACCAATGTAAAAGGGGCCTAAAGGGAACCGACGTGAGAGGAATACAGAGACTTCCATTGAACAATGCCAGGCTGCCAGGCATAGCTGAGGGCTGTAGTTGCTCTTTAGTGACACCTGCAACAAGCAAGCAGCCTGTGGAGTCCATGCATCTGGTCAGCATGCTCCTTCTGAGCCAGTGACTGAGGCTTAAAGCACATTTATCTGTTTTCGGTGCGTGTTTATCTGCTTGCGTTTTCTAAACACCATGTGTGCATCTGTATGTGGGAAAATGTGCGTTTTATTATTTATTTATTTTTACAGAGGCTAATGTTATTAATAGAGGAAATGTACACAGTGCTTCACTGCTGTCAGTTTTGTTTCCTGCATGGAAAAAAACGCATTCAAGTGCACATGTACAATATCATTGATTGAGGCTGCGCTCACATATGCCGTAGTGTGAAAGGCTGCATTTTATGTCATGGTTTATGTTATTGTTGTGTGCATTTTACTGCGTTTTTGGTGCGTAAGCGAGGTGTTTTTCATGCGTTTTGTGTGCGTTTTACAGAACGCATATACAAAACGCATATGCGTTTTGTATGCATTTTCCATGCGTTTTTATATTTACATTTATTCAAATCACTTGGAAGACAACAGGAAGCGAAAATACAGTATTAAAAATATTTTTAGGAAAAAAGGCATATAAAAACGCATGAAAAATGCTCTCCCCTCTAGCATATATCACTGGCAGCAGGCAGCGGGCCGGAACACATAACTTCCTGCGCTCCACTGCCGGAGATTCCTCTAAGTGTCTGACGCCACTTCCTGTTTAAAAAAGAAGTAGCATGAAGAACTTAGAGATTGGAGACCTCTGCGGTGGATAGAGGTATGTGTCCTGCCCACTGCCTGCTGCCAGCGATATATGCTGGAGGGGAGAGCCCGAGGTGAGGGAGGGGGGGACTGTCCCCCCTCCCCGTTGATGTCCAATGCTCTCCGCTCCTGCTGCGACCCCTCTGGTCCCCCAAAAACAGCCCTGAGTGGGCCTGTGGGAGGGGCAATCCAAATTTTGCAGGGGGGCTTGGTGATCTCTAGTAACGCCCATGCACCAAGTTCATAAAAAGCCTTCCAGCACATTTACAAGCAAAATAATCACTCATAGTAAGTTGTTCCTGATTAACTCCATTTCAATATTACTTTTCTTACCTTAATTATATTATATTTTTGCTCTTTGGAAGCTTAGTAAACCAGAGAGTCCAATATCTAAAGAAGCGATATTTACTCAGGGCTTCCTCCAGCCCCATAAACACGTGCAAGTCCCATGCCATCCTCCTGCGGGTCTGCCGTTCAGCCACGATAAGCACTGGTAACTTTCTCAGTCATGTCAGTTTGGGTCTACTGCGCATGCCCGGGAGGTCCGCGCATGTGCAGTAGACCCAGACCCAGATGTGCAGACCACGGGAGGACAGTGTGGGACTCACGAGTTTATGGGGCTGGAGGAAGCCCCGGGTAAGTATTGCTTCTTTAGCTATTGAGATTTCTGGTACACTTTAAAAATGTAACATAGATAAGGTGAAAACAGAGGAAAACAGGTGAAAAAGCTTTGTGAATCATGCCCAATGTGTGGAAAAAGTAGTGCAGGTTGTATTTTTTTTTTCATGCTATGCAAAATGCCTCCAGAAAAACAGCAGCACCATAGACTATCACTAAATGCCATCCGAATTAGTTTTTTGTATGCAGCAAAATGCGGTAGATTTGCTTGAGGGCTCAAACCCACTAGCAGCCTTTTCTAATCGCTAGTGATTTGAAAAAGCTCTTGCTAATGCAATGCTGTGGGGGATTTTTATAAAATCACATCGCTCAAGTGGGATCACACCCATAGCATTACATTAGCAAGAGCTGTTCACATCACAAAGTGCTCAGAAAAGCGCTCCTACTGGGTTCCAGTCCTTACATTCTCCTGTGCAGAAAGCAATCGCACACAAAAAAGTGTTTTCTTCGCCAGTATTAGAGGCAGAGCATCAGCATAGAAGTCAGGCAACTGGCATTATTTATTAAAGAGTGAAGATGGCAGCCTCTGGACTCCTCTCACTTCAGGTCCCTGATGTGGGTAGAAAACGTTATCACCTTACTTCAAATCTATGCTTCCCAAGGATTTGTCACATTTATTATTTCATTGGACTAGGCTGGATTCACACTATGGGCTTGATTCGCTAAACCCTGATAACTCAAATATCACACCTTATCAAAGATATCACACCTTATCAAAGTTATCACACCTTATCAGAGTAGCATAGTGAGCGCTAGTAACTTATGCCTGCTAATTGGCAATGGCACTCGTCCTGCCCTGAGCCCCTGCGGGTTCTTAGTGCTCGCTGTGTGTCACGGAACAGCCGTAAGAAACGAAAACGCAACCGCAATCGGTTTCCTGCCTCGATTGCCTTGCGCTGCCAAATCAGAATCTCATGTCTGTGGATACCATTCAGTCCAGCCTGGAGGGTCTCTGCTGTCTTCATAAGAGCAGCAGAGTTATTTTCATGAAACCTGGTGCCTGTGACCTGTTAGCCAGAGGTGTAAACTCAAAGCTTGTCCCAGCTGATTTCACATTCAGATGCCCAAGTTTGGTATCATATGAACTGGCCTAGTCTGAGAAATATGAATATGTGATGGTCATGTGTGTGCGGAAAGCGTAAGCCGAGATATGGCAAATGTCATATTTGGTGGGCCTAGAGCCCCCCTCCAGGGAGCTCACCGCCCCTGTCCAACCCCTGGGCTGTACATGAGGCCCCACCCAAGGGTGGTCATTGTTCAAAAGTGTTTGCAAGGGACCACTCCCGCAGTCCTCCACATTCCATCTGTACAGAGCTGTCTGGTGCTAGCCAGAGGACACATGGCTAGCGGCCATCTTGATCGGCCATCTTGTCTGAGCTGAAACAAAGGACATCTTCCATATTGCTTGGATTTTAAACTTTGCTGAACTGAACAAAGGTAACTCTACAAGTTTTCCCAGAACGGGCATATTTCCACAAACCCTAAGTATTTTCTCCTCTTTTATTTCATACTGGCTATCACTGTTTTAATAATTGTTGATTTTAATAATTGTCTGTATATATTAATTATTTATATTGCCATGAATAAACGACTTTATCCAAGTCATTCACTGTTCCGCTACCCTGCTTCGCAGCCGCACACACTGAACCAGACTTCTGAAGAGACGCTACTATTGTATTGTTGCTAGCTAGACAGAATACAGCGTGTTTTAACCGATTTATTTGTAGATCTAGGTTCAGACAGTCAGCGGGCTCCTCTGTCCCATGGTAACAGAGGTGGTCAGGGTCGGACTGGGACACTGGGGGCTCACCAAAGAAATTTCAACCTGGGGCCCACACAACCCATGACTGTGGTGAAAAATGGGCGTGACCATGCACCGTAAGGTGGGCGTGGTCATGATGTATTATGGACAGGGCCAAATGTACATGATCTTAGCAGCATTGTAATTCAGAGACACTGCTGCCCAGCAAAACTTTGCATAGAGTCCCATCCTTACTAAAGTAATGTCCTACTTTGCAGAGGTTGCGACCGCATCGGGGCCCTCGGGTCAAATGGGCCCCAAAGGGCCCTCCCTCAACTACAGTATTACCTCTCTATTGGTCCTTTGCTCATAATAATCACTTCTATAGATACTTTGAACAGTGGTAATCATTAACAAGCTATTTACCATCCCCTTCTTGCACCTCTGACACTGTAGTTGCCATTGGCAGGTTTTGGTGCGTCGTATCAATTGTTATGTATAGAGTGCTTTGGGGGCCCTGTCACAAGAGCCCTAGTGGTCAGACCGCAAATTGCCTTCCAATCGGTTTCAGCACACAGACCATGCAAGCTTTGGTCGCGATCTTTGCGCAGAAACCGACAGAAATTTGGGCAGCAGCCCGACCAGAAGGGAGCCTGTGGGGTTACGGAAATACAACTTACACACGATTCCAGGGTATAACTGCCACCACCTCTGTTACCATGGGACAGAGGAGCCCGCTGCCTGTCTGAGCCTAGATCTACAAATAAAACGGTTAAACACACTCTATTCTGTCTAGTTAACCACAATACAATAGTAGCGTCTCTTCAGAGATCTGAGTTCAGTTCCTGTGTATGCTGAATAATAGGGCAGCTGGAACAACAACTGATGATAGCGTCGGTTTATTGAAAGCAATATAAATAGTTAATATATACAGACAATTATTACAATCAACAATTATTAAAACAGTAATAGCCAGTATGAAATAAAAGAGAGAAAATACTTAGGATTTGTGGAAAATGTCCTTTTGTGGGAAAATCATCAAGTCCTTGATTTCAAGTTCCGCAGAGTTCTTTGTTTCAGCTAAGTTCAATCAAAATGGCCACCACTTGTTCCTCACGGTGGCCGGATGTTCATGAAGGTGGGAAAATGGAGGAATCAGAGCCCGCCTGCCAGCCATGTGCTTTTGATGAAGCTGGTTTGGGGGTGTGGCAATGCCGGCCCCCTCTGAGTTACCCATCAATGACAGTTCATTCCCTCTGAGAGATTTTAGCTTTTAAAATTACAAACTGTCGTACCTCACAAACGATACACGTTATTTTTTGGGGGATGACAGATTCATGCTAGTCGGAAAATACAGATTAATATGACATCAGACATGGCTAGGGCAGCGGGTCCAGTTCTTGAGAAGGGTCATACCTCAATAACCGGACAGACTATCACAATGAATTTCATATCAGCATGATGGGCAGACTTTAACGAATAAGACTATATGAATTTTATAGCTGTGCGATATACCGTCTCCATTTAATAGGTAAGAAACCCTATCCCCCAGGTTTTCCTAACTGCCTGGTCGGTGCCGCTTTGGCTGCTTTGTCATGGCTCCCTGGAGAGCCAGTTTCCTTTCTCTTTTCATGGGGCCATCTGGCTGTGGGGGAAAAGGAGCTGGTCCCTGCAGGGAATCCAGCCATGTGCGACATTCCTGAGGGGTGAGGGTAATGCTTTGCTCACAGGGGAACATATCTCTGGAATAAAAACACAAAAGTGTCGTTCTCTGATCGCTTGCACGACTGCACAGATCCGACAGGGAGCGCTCAGGCAATTGACTGGGAATTCTCTAGATTCACCTGCGTTTCTCACGGCTATCCGTGACACCTCCCTTTCCTGATGCTGTGTCGGGGGTTGTCAGCAAGACATCCTCCGTAGCAGCCATTGGCGCTGTTGGGTCTAGTTCCCTCTGACACCGGGACAGCCCATCGGCGTTTTGGTGTCGGCTGCCTGCTTTGTGTTGGATCGTAAAGTCGTACTGTTGCAATGACAGGCTCCACCATAGAAGCTTGCCATTGGTCCCAGCAGTACGGTTTAGTCAACTGAGGGGGTTATGGTCGGTAATGATCGTGAAGGGGCGGCCGTACAGATACGATTGTAGTTTCTGTAGGGCCCACACGATCGCTAGGCACTCCTTTTCAGTTGTGGAGTAGGCTACCTCTCGGGGCAGGAGCTTCCAGCTCAGGTAGAGGATAGGGTGTTCATCTCTCTTTCCATCCACCTGGCTGAGGACTGCGCCGAGACCGTAGTCAGAGGCATCGGTTTGCACAACAAACCGACGACTGAAATCTGGGGCTTGAAGCACAGGGGCGTTTGCGAGTGCCTGCTTCAAGGCTTGGAAGGCGTTCTCACAAGCGGGGGTCCAGCTAACAACCTTGGGGTGTTTCTTGCTAGTGGCATCGGTCAGGGGCTTCGCTAGGGTACTATAGGCTGGAACAAATTTCCTATAGTAGCCGGAGGTCCCCAGGAACGCCTGGACCTGCTTTTTCGTGATAGGCCGAGGCCATGCCAGGATGGCGTCCACCTTTACCGTGTCAGGTTTCAGGGTGTTACCCCCCACCCGTTGACCTAAGTATTGCACCTCGGTCATGCCAATCTGACACTTACTCGGCTTAACTGTCAGATTGGCTGCGGCCAGCCTCTCTAGTACCTGGGACAGGTGTTTGAGGTGTTCCTCCCAGGTGGGGCTGAGCACCGCAATGTCATCCAAGTACGCTACAGCGAACCCTTGCAGTCCCTCCAGCAGGTCGTTTACGGCCTGCTGAAACGTGGCAGGAGCGTTCTTCATCCCAAAGGGCATCATCGTGAACTCGAAGAGGCCAAAAGGGGTGATGAAGGCCGACTTTTGCCTCGCGTCAGGTGCAAGTGATATCTGCCAGTACCCCCTGTCACGGACGGTTGCGGGGCCGCAGGCGCGTCCTGGAACCGCCCATGAAGAAAAAGCGATCGCACTCGATTCCCTGCATCGATTGCGCTTCAAATCGATACAATCTGGGTTGAGTGTGTAGGGGCAGCTGAAGTCCTTTTCTTAGCAGAGGGAGAGCACCATCCTAAAGGCTGGATGGCTCTTTTGATATGCTAATGAGCCTGGGCCCAGAGAGTCCCTGGCTTCAAGCTGTGCTGATGGCCCATCCATCAGGTATAAGGTGACACCTAGCTGATCTCACATTCAGATGTTAATTGAAGGAGCCAACAGGGCCTTTCAAAAAAAAAAGGAGATCCCAAGAGCAGACACAGCTGGACTCCAGTCAGGCTGACTCCAGCCTTAGCAGGAAGAAATGAATGTACTATATAATCTTTTACCCATTTACAGAATACAATAAATAGGGTGGTTATGAGAGCGGTATCATTGGATCCGTAGGGTCATGCTGGATCTCTTGATACCAGTCGAGAGGGGCCCGGGGCCCCTACAACCCAGGTATGAATCTACCCAGGACCCTGATCTGCTGCACTAGCCATGTCGGATATCATATTAATCTGTATTTTCCTCCAAGTATGAAGCTGTTACCCCCCTAAATGTAACATGTATGGTTCAGGAGTTACAGCAATTCATAAGTTTAGCTCTAAAATCTCTCAGAGGGAATGAACTGTCATTTGCTGGTAGCTCAGAGGGGGCTGGCACTGCCACACCCCCAAACCAGCTTCATCAAAAGCACAGAGCCAGCAGGCGGGCTGGAGTCCTCCACACTGAAACATCTTGAACTCATCAGATGCCAGCTTGAGGATATGCTGGCATCCACCTGGTCTGAACTCTGAACTCAAATTGAAACCCAGAACTCTGTTTTCCCACAAAAAGGACATCTTTCCAGGAACTAAGTATTTTTCTCCCTTCTTTTATTTTTTATACTGGCTATTACTGTCTTAATAATTGTGATTTTAATAATTGTCTGTATATATTAATTATTTATATTGCGTGAATAAACGACTTTCTCCAAGTCATTCACTGTCCGCTACCCTGCTTATCAGCACACACAGAACTGATCCCGGGTCTCTGAAGATACGCTACCGTTTGTTGTTGTTGGCTAGACAGAATACCGTGTGTTTAACCGTTTTATTCGCAGGACTAGTCAGTCAGTTAGTGGGCTCCATGGTCCCATGGTAACCGCGGTGGTGGCAGTTTACTCTGAACCAGTTGTGACGTTGTAATTACCCGTGTCTCACAGGCTCCCTTCTGAGTTGTCTGCGGCTAATTCTTAACGGTTCCTGCGCATTGACTGCGACCAGAGTTCGCACGATCTGTGCGCTGGCACCGTTTAGAAGGCTAAGTGCGATCAGCCACTAGGGCTCCTGTGACAGTGTTAGGCAGCGGTTGGGACCTGTGTGGTGCAGAAAGTATCTGCGATAGCGCTAGCGCTATCGAGAAACGAACTAATTCGTTGGTGTAGCTGGAAGGCAATATATTTTTTATATATACAGAGAGACTGTGTAGCCAGTACCCCTCCCCAAAAGTTTTATTTTATTTGGCATGGAAATGTCCGGGAACTACAAGAAAATGTGCCTGGCGGACCTGCAAAATCTTTGCCAAGAGAGAGGCATTGATGTCGGCCGCAAGACACAACGGGACCTGGTAACGGAATTGTTTCAATGGGATACCCAGCAACTGCGGGAGCCGGGGGTGTCCGCTGAAGTGGATACCAGCCCATCTGACCCAAGTCAAGGGGAACCAGAGACTGAAGATTCTGCGCATACGGAGGTTGAGCATCCTGCGGGCCCTGCTGCAACAGTTACGCAGGAGAATGTCAGTGTGGACCCAAATCCCAGAGTTTCTGAAAGTACTCGCCTGGAACCGGCCAGTACTGGACTGTCCGTTTGTACTGATCCGCTAATGCAGCAGGCATTACAAAAGCTGATGGACACTGACCTGGACAAGTACCTGCAGTACATGCGTGAGGAGCGCCAATCTGCAGAAGCGCGGACAGAGCGCCAAATGCGGGAGGAACGGGAGCGGCAAGCTGCTGCTGCTGCTGCTGCTGAACGCCACGCGGAGAGGGATGCCGCTGAGCGAGAACGGGAGCGCCAACGACAGCATAAGCTAAACATGGCAAAAGTGCAACAGGCCATCCGGAGTTCACCGCCCAGCCTCCCTGCTGAAGGAGCTGCACCACCCGTAAGTGCAAAATTTAAATTTGCTAATATTGAAAGACACAGACATTGACTTGTTTTTGCGGTCATTTGAAAAAGCATGCCGTCAGTATCGTCTGTCCCAAGACCAGTGGGCCAGACATCTGACACCTTTGCTGCGCTACAAAGCGCTTGATGCCTTCGCAGAATTGCCTGCGGAGAAGGATAATGATTATGCTGCTATAAAAGACGCTATCATTACTAAGTACCAGCTGACGCCAGAAGCCTATCGGAAAAAGTTCAGGGCCTGGCAGAAAAAGTCTTCTGATTCGTACCGAGATGTGGTCAGCAGCTTGCTCACCACACTCCGCCAGTGGACACTAGGCCTCACCAAAGGGTCTTATGGCGTCCTGGAGGACTTGATAGTCCTCGAACAATTTCTGAACATTTGCCCTGCTGATGTACGACAGTTTGTGTTAGAACGCAGGCCGGCTTCAGCCACTGTCGCTGCAGACCTTGCTGAGACTTTTGCAACTACCCGGGTGGCTGATACCCGCAGAACTGTCCCATCCAGCTGGAGAGGAGGTCAGCCCAATACCTCGGCAGACCCTCCTGCCCCTGTGAGCCGTCCGCCACAGAGGCCACCCAGCGCAGCTGCTGCACCCAGGCCTGCAGCGCCTGGAGAGGTCACCTGTCACTACTGCCGCCAGCCCGGACACATGAAATTCGACTGTCCGGAGCGGAGACAGACACCACCAGCACCTGGATCATCTGCATCACCTGCACCTCACCCACAGCAGAGGCAACCCACCAGCGAACCACAGCCTGGATCATCAGATTTTGTCCTGTTTGCACGCGGAAAGGAAATCCGCGACCGAACCGACCAGCAGCAACTTGTTAGAGTGAACGGCAAAGTTGTCACCGGATTTCGAGACACCGGAGCTGACATCACGTTAGTTCACTCACATCTTGTGCCAAAGGAGAGCATCAGCTCCAGCCGATCCCTTGCCCTTACTGGAGTAGAGGGCACCCTTTTTCACATAGCCCACGCGACAGTGAAGCTGGATTGGGGAGTGGGAGGAATCCAAGAAAGGGTTGTTGGGGTTATGAAGGATCTCCCAGTCCCTGTGTTGCTGGGGACTGATTTGGGCAAGCTTGTGTCCTACTATGAACCTGCCACGACCGCCTTGTCGCTCACGGAAGGAGACGGACTCTCCACCCACCACCAGGTACTTTATACACTTGGGGGAGCACCAGGGGGAGGCGGGTTGAATGTGCCCAGTTCAAGGGTACCAGGTTCAATAGTGCCTGCTTCAAAGGCACCTGAGTTTGATGTACAGACTGTCTGCTGTGATGATGCTGTAACTGTACCTGAGTTTACTGTACAACCTGTCTGTAATGGAAAAATGTCTATACCTGTCAATGTCATTACTGCATGCAATGATGATTTGAGTAATGTCCGTCTGTGCCATTCTGACAGTGTACCTGTGCTAGCAGTACCGCGCAGCTGCACTGCTCAGAACCCGAGCTTAGAACAGGTGGAGGGGGTTCCGGCCTCCTCCCCCTCCTCTGACCGCATGCTAGTGGCATCGGTCAGGGGCTTCGCTAGGGTACTATAGGCTGGAACAAATTTCCTATAGTAGCCGGAGGTCCCCAGGAACGCCTGGACCTGCTTTTTCGTGATAGGCCGAGGCCATGCCAGGATGGCGTCCACCTTTACCGTGTCAGGTTTCAGGGTGTTACCCCCCACCCGTTGACCTAAGTATTGCACCTCGGTCATGCCAATCTGACACTTACTCGGCTTAACTGTCAGATTGGCTGCGGCCAGCCTCTCTAGTACCTGGGACAGGTGTTTGAGGTGTTCCTCCCAGGTGGGGCTGAGCACCGCAATGTCATCCAAGTACGCTACAGCGAACCCTTGCAGTCCCTCCAGCAGGTCGTTTACGGCCTGCTGAAACGTGGCAGGAGCGTTCTTCATCCCAAAGGGCATCATCGTGAACTCGAAGAGGCCAAAAGGGGTGATGAAGGCCGACTTTTGCCTCGCGTCAGGTGCAAGTGATATCTGCCAGTACCCCCTGTCACGGACGGTTGCGGGGCCGCAGGCGCGTCCTGGAACCGCCCATGAAGAAAAAGCGATCGCACTCGATTCCCTGCATCGATTGCGCTTCAAATCGATACAATCTGGGTTGAGTGTGTAGGGGCAGCTGAAGTCCTTTTCTTAGCAGAGGGAGAGCACCATCCTAAAGGCTGGATGGCTCTTTTGATATGCTAATGAGCCTGGGCCCAGAGAGTCCCTGGCTTCAAGCTGTGCTGATGGCCCATCCATCAGGTATAAGGTGACACCTAGCTGATCTCACATTCAGATGTTAATTGAAGGAGCCAACAGGGCCTTTCAAAAAAAAAAGGAGATCCCAAGAGCAGACACAGCTGGACTCCAGTCAGGCTGACTCCAGCCTTAGCAGGAAGAAATGAATGTACTATATAATCTTTTACCCATTTACAGAATACAATAAATAGGGTGGTTATGAGAGCGGTATCATTGGATCCGTAGGGTCATGCTGGATCTCTTGATACCAGTCGAGAGGGGCCCGGGGCCCCTACAACCCAGGTATGAATCTACCCAGGACCCTGATCTGCTGCACTAGCCATGTCGGATATCATATTAATCTGTATTTTCCTCCAAGTATGAAGCTGTTACCCCCCTAAATGTAACATGTATGGTTCAGGAGTTACAGCAATTCATAAGTTTAGCTCTAAAATCTCTCAGAGGGAATGAACTGTCATTTGCTGGTAGCTCAGAGGGGGCTGGCACTGCCACACCCCCAAACCAGCTTCATCAAAAGCACAGAGCCAGCAGGCGGGCTGGAGTCCTCCACACTGAAACATCTTGAACTCATCAGATGCCAGCTTGAGGATATGCTGGCATCCACCTGGTCTGAACTCTGAACTCAAATTGAAACCCAGAACTCTGTTTTCCCACAAAAAGGACATCTTTCCAGGAACTAAGTATTTTTCTCCCTTCTTTTATTTTTTATACTGGCTATTACTGTCTTAATAATTGTGATTTTAATAATTGTCTGTATATATTAATTATTTATATTGCGTGAATAAACGACTTTCTCCAAGTCATTCACTGTCCGCTACCCTGCTTATCAGCACACACAGAACTGATCCCGGGTCTCTGAAGATACGCTACCGTTTGTTGTTGTTGGCTAGACAGAATACCGTGTGTTTAACCGTTTTATTCGCAGGACTAGTCAGTCAGTTAGTGGGCTCCACGGTCCCATGGTAACCGCGGTGGTGGCAGTTTACTCTGAACCAGTAGGTGACGTTGTAATTACCCGTGTCTCACAGGCTCCCTTCTGAGTTGTCTGCAGCTAATTCTTAACGGTTCCTGCGCATTGACTGCGACCAGAGTTCGCACGATCTGTGCGCTGGCACCGTTTAGAAGGCTAAGTGCGATCAGCCACTAGGGCTCCTGTGACACCCCCGGCTCAGATCCATGATTGATAGGTACCTGGCAGACGCCAGCATATCCAACAACTCATCGATGTGAGGCATGGGGTAGGCGTCTGTAGTGGTGATGGCGTTCAACTTCCTGTAGTCCACGCAGAACCGAGTTGTCTGGTCCTTCTTTGGGACCAGGACAACGGGCTGCCCAGGCACTACAGGACTTTTGAACCACCCCTAGCTCCAGCATCTCCCTCACCTCTTTCTGCATGTCCGCTTGTACCTCTGGGGAGACGTGGTAAGCGGATTGCCTGATGGGGGGATGGGTGCCCGTATCTACCCTATGCACTGTCAGACTGGTCCGCCCCGGGACACCGAGAAGGTGTGCTGGTACGGACCCAGCACCTCCTGCAACTGCTCTTGCTGGGACGAGGAGAGTTGTGAGTTGACGCTTAGGTCGCTGTCCACATCTCGTATGTCAGCCAGCAGGTCTAACAGAGGGTCTGCCTCTCCCTGCTCTAACCGGCTGCACACTGGCAGCACATACTTGGTCCTGTCATGGTGGGCCTTCAGCATGTTGACATGAAAGCTTTTCTGTTTCCTGCCTCCCATGTTCACCAGATATGTCAGAGGGTTTAATCATTGCACTATAGTGTAGGGTCCCTCCCAGGCCGCTTGCAGCTTGTTCTGCCTCACTGGAAGAAGGGCATACACTTTGTCACCTACTTTAAATGACCTCTCTCCAGCAGTGCAGTCATACCAGAGTTTTTGTTTGGCCTGAGCCTGGGCCATGTTTTCTGTTACCATTTCCGTGAGGGACTCCATCTTGTCCCTGAACTTGAGAACATAATCAACTACAGAGACATCTGTGGGGTCCCCCTTGCCCTCCCACGTCTCCCGCATCAATTGTAGGGGTCCTCGGACATTCCAACAATACAGGAGCTCGAACGGGGAGAACCCGGTAGATTCCTGCGGCACCTCCCTGTATGCAAACAACAGATGAGGCAGATATCGTTCCCAGTCCCCACCTTGCGACTCAGGGGATGACGCCAGTTTGCGAAACCGGTCGGGAAGGAGACAGGCGGCACCTTCATACTGTCCTTTACTGCTGACCCATACACGCGTGCAACTTTCTCGTGGTTCCCATTGCATGGGCCCCGTATGTAAGTTTTGTTTTTACTATGAAAACTCTATAATAAACGGTTTACACTTAGAGTTGCCATTTGTTTTTTATGATGTTTACAGATATCCATTCGTGAGAGGAATCATTGCTGAATTGGTGGATCCTGGACAGACTTTTGCTTCCTGATGTCCTACCAAAGCGTTGATACAACCTTATAATGTGGGTTTTTACCAGCTGGTAAGCCTCTTTCCTTTTTTGGGTATCCATGATTGCAGAGCTGTGCCGTGAACCCAATATTTATTGTGGTGGAGATTTGCCTGCTTTTATATTTTGTTGAAGACTCGTCTTTTGTTTTTGGACTCTGCGCTGAGCATATATAATTTATCTGTTTGTGAACTCTGGACATTGTTCTTCTCTCAGCAGCGGCCACTTTGTTTCCTTGGCGCTGATACACATATGCAAACTTGTTTATCGGTCCAATTATGTCGACTGCCACTCTGTGAAAGGGCTCACCTATGATTGGCAGTGGACACAAGGGAGCTTTGCGGGGATTCCCAGCCCTTTTTACCTTTTGGCAAATGGTACATGAGCGGCAGTAGTTAGTCACATCTATCCACATTCGAGGCCAGTAGAAATGTCCCTGGATACGATCAAGCGTCCTGTGGATCCCCAAGTGCCCGGCCAGGGGAATGTCATGTGCGGATTTCAGCACATGCCCCCGGAAGGCACTAGGTACCACAAGCAACTTGATACCCATCCTCATTTCACCGTCGGTGGGGTGTACAGGCTCACTGTACAACTTCCCACCTTCCCAGTATACCTTGAATGTAGCCTCGTCTGTGAGGGGCTCAGAAGCCTGTCCTCTGAGGGCCTCAAGGCTAGGGTCAATCTGGAGTGCTTGCACAAACGCAGCACTCTCACTCTCAGCCAGCTGGCCCGTGGCGTATGAGGTTAGTGGCTGAAGGGTACCATCCCTGTGGTCAGAGGAGGAGGCCGGAACCTCCCCCACCTGTTCTGAGCTCAGGTCCTGAGCCGTACGGCTGCGTGTTACCGCTAGCACAGGTATACCTTCAGAATGGCACATATTGGCATTACCTACATCATTGTTACAAGCATTAATACCAGTAACAGGAACATTTTCATCACAGACAGTTTGTACATCAAACACAGGTACCCTTGAACTGGGCACGTTCAACCCACCTCCCCCCTGTTCTTGCCCCTGGGTGCAAAGTACCTGGGTGTGGGCAGAGAGTCCGTCTCCGTCCTGGCACTCCACAGGGCTTGGTGCAGGTTCATAGTACGACACCAGCGTGCCCAAGTCGGTCCCCAGCAAAACAGGGACCGGCAGTTGGTCCAGGATCCCAACAACCTTCTCTTGAACTCCCACCCCCCAGTCGATGGACACCCGAGCTTGGGGAATGTGAGAAAGAGTGTCCCCCACTCCAGTGAGGGTGAGGTACTTGTCAGGGATGATGGCCTCTGCGGGGACAAGGTGTGCACGCACCAGAGTGACATCTGCTCCGGTGTCACAGAAACCAGTGACAAGCTGGTCATTCACAGTAACCAGCTGGTGATTGCTTGTGATGGGGGAGTTCCCTGCCCCCTTGGCAAACATCATGTTGGATGCGGCTCCTGGTTGGGGTACACTGGCGGGTGGTGTCTGCCGCGGGCGAGGTACAGGTGGTCCAGGTGTTGGGGTGGTCTGCCTCCGCTCCGGACAGGTGAATTTCATGTGTCCCGTCTTGTGGCAGTAGTGACAGGTGACCTCTCCAGGGGCTGCAGGCCTGGGTGCAGCAGCTGCGCTGGGCGACCTCTGTGGCTGACGGCTCACAGGGGCAGGAGGGTCTGCCGGGGTATTGGGCTGACCTCCTCTCCAGCTGGATGGGACAGTTCTGCGTATATCAGACACCCGGGTAGTTGTAAAGGTCTCAGCGAGGTCTGCAGCGACAGTTGCGGACGCAGGCTTGTGCTCCAGCACAAACTGTCGTACATCAGCAGGGCAAATGTTCAGAAATTGTTCTAAATCAAGTCCTCCAGGACACCATAAGACCCTTTGGTGAGGCCCAGAGTCCACTGGCGGAGTGTGGTGAGCAAGCTGCTGACCTCATCTCGGTATGAATCAGAAGACTTTTTCTGCCAGGCCCTGAACTTTTTGCAATAGGCTTCTGGCATCAGCTGGTATTTAGTAATGATAGCGTATTTTATAGCAGCATAATCATTATCCTTTTCCGCAGGTAACTCTTCGAAAGCGTCAAGCGCTTTGTAGCGCAGCAAAGGTGTCAGATGTCTGGCCCACTGGTCTTGGGACAGACGATACTGTCGGCATGCTTTTTCAAAAGACCGCAGAAACAAGTCAATGTCAGTGTCTTTTTCAATATTAGCAAATTTAAATTTTGCACTTACGGGTGGTGCAGCTCCTTCAGCAGGGAGGCTGAGCGGCGAACTCTGGCTGGCCTGTTGAAATTTTGCCAGGTTCAGCTCATGCTGTCGTTGCCGTTCCCGTTCCTCTCGTGCTTCTGCAGATTGGCGCTCCAACTGCGCTTGCATGTACTGCAGGTACTTGTCCAGGTCAGTCTCCATCAGCTTTCGTAATGCCTGCTGCATTACCGGGTCAGCACCCATGGACAGTCCAGTACTGGCCAGTTCCGGGCGAGTACTTTCAGAAACTCTGGGATTGGGGACCACACTGACAGCCTCTTGCGTAACTGTTGCCGCATTGCCCGCAGGTTGCTCAACCTCTGTACGCCTAGGATCTTCAGCCTCTGGTTCCCCTCGACGTGAGTCCGATGGTCCGGCGTCCACTTCAGCGGACACATCCAGCTCCCGCAGTTGCTGGCTATCCCATCTGGACAAGTCTGCTATCAGGTCCCGTTTTTTCTTGCGGAGGATGTCAATGCCCCTCTCTTCGCAAAGATTTTCCAGGTCTGCTAGGCACATGTTCTGGTAGTTCCCAGCCATTTCCATGCCAAATAAAATAAAACTTTTGGGGAGGGGTACTGGCTACACAGTCTCTCTGTATATATAAAAATATATTGCCTTCCAGCTACACCAACGAATTAGTTTGTTTCTTGATAGCGCTAGCGCTATCTTAGATACTTTCAGCACAACACAGGTCCCAACCGCTGCCAAACACTGTCACAAGAGCCCTAGTGGTCAGACCGCAAATTGCCTTCCAATCGGTTTCAGCACACAGACCATACAAGCTTTGGTCGCGATCTTTGCGCAGAAACCGACAGAAATTTGGGCAGCAGCCCGACCAGAAGGGAGCCTGTGGGGTTACGGAAATACAACTTACACACGATTCCAGGGTATAACTGCCACCACCTCTGTTACCATGGGACAGAGGAGCCCGCTGCCTGTCTGAGCCTAGATCTACAAATAAAACGGTTAAACACACTCTATTCTGTTTAGTTAACCACAATACAATAGTAGTGTCTCTTCAGAGATCTGAGTTCAGTTCCTGTGTATGCTGAATAATAGGGCAGCTGGAACAACAACTGATGATAGCGTCGGTTTATTGAAAGCAATATAAATAATTAATATATACAGACAATTATTACAATCAACAATTATTAAAACAGTAATAGCCAGTATGAAATAAAAGGGAGAAAATACTTAGGATTTGTGGAAAACGTCCTTTTGTGGGAAAATCATCAAGTCCTTGATTTCAAGTTCCGCAGAGTTCTTTGTTTCAGCTAAGTTCAATCAAAATGGCCACCACTTGTTCCTCACGGTGGCCGGATGTTCATGAAGGTGGAAAAATGGAGGAATCAGAGCCCGTCTGCCAACCATGTGCTTTTGATGAAGCTGGTTTGGGGGTGTGGCAATGCCGGCCCCCTCTGAGTTACCCACCAATGACAGTTCATTCCCTCTGAGAGATTTTAGCTTTTAAACTTACAAACTGTAGTACCTCACAAATGATACACGTTATTTTTGGGGGATGACAGATTCATGCTAGTCGGAAAATACAGATTAATATGACATCAGACATGGCTAGGGCAGCGGGTCCAGTTCTTGAGAAGGGTCATACCTCAATAACAGGACAGACTATCACAATGAATTTCATATCAGCATGATGGGCAGACTTTAACGAATAAGACTATATGAATTTTATAGCTGTGCGATATACCGTCTCCATTTAATAGGTAAGAAACCCCATCCCCCAGGTTTTCCTATCTGCCTGGTCGGTGCCGCTCTGGCTGCTTTGTCATGGCCGGACATATAAAACCAATCTTTGCCTATCTCCACTGCCACCTTACATTAATTATACCCACACCTCAATTGAGGGAACAGTCCCTCCGACAAAAAATTATGCATATAATAATGTGAAAATAACGGTGGGAGAGTTCATAGGTAATTGCAAATATAGAAAAAGCTTTATTGTGACACTGACTCTATGAAGGGTAAACAGGTTAAAATCAATTAAAATTGACCTGTACTGAGCACATCTCCTTTCACACCTCCACCACGCACACCTCACTCAGACACCCCTAATGGTACCGGTACCAATGTTATCCGGATCTTCAGAGAGGGGGAGAGAGGGAACGTGCATAATCATGGAGGGCAAAAGAAATCCTCTTCAGCTTGCAAGCTAAGAACCCATATGTCCAAAACAATCTCACCACTGGTAGTTTTCCCCGTTTAATTGCTGCCTCAGCGATATCTCCAAAACAGTTCACCACCTGGGTCAGGACCGTAGGACAGTGTTGGCTCACAGGCAACGGCTCTACCCGCTCTGCATGGCTGCGCTGCAGCGGGGAGCCCGCACTGATCAAGCGTGCACTTGCAGTCTAGAGGAACGCTCCGGGTCTCGAGGTTCAGGCACGCCCACGCTTTGTCATGGCCCCCTGGAGAGCCAGTTTCCTTTCTCTTTTCATGGGGGCATCTGGCTGTGGGGGAAAAGGAGCTGGTCCCTGCAGGGAATCCAGCCACGTGCGACATTCCTGAGGGGTGAGGGTAATGCTTTGCTCACAGGGGAACAGATCTCTGGAATAAAAACATAAAAGTGTCGTTCTCTGATCACTTGCACGACTGCACAGATCCGACAGGGAGCGCTCAGGCAATCGACTGGGAATTCTCTAGATTCACCTGTGTTTCTCATGGCTATCCGTGACAGGCCCCATTGTAAAATTTGCATTGAGGCCTACAGCTCCTTAGCTACGCCACTGCTCTCACCATGAGTGATTACAGCACTGAGAACAGAATTTTTGTGCTGCAGGCAGCAATTATAGTTCTGTCAGACAAGGAGGGGGGGGCCCACCAGAGACCTGGAGGGGGGGCCCACCGAGGGAAAAAACTGTACTACTGTGGCCCAGTCCGACCCTGGAGGTGGTGGCAGTTATACCCTGAACTAGTGTTGTAATTACCGTACCTCACAGGCTCCCTTCTGGTTTGTCTGCGGCCAATTCCCAACGGTTCCTGCGCATTGACTGCAACCAGAGTTTGCACGATACGTGCGCTGGAACCGTTTGGAAGGCCATTTGCGGTCTGACCACGTGGGCTCCTGTGACAGTGTTTGGCAGCGGTTGGGACCTGTGTTGTGCTGAAAGTATCTAAGATAGCGCTAGCGCTATCAAGAAACGAACTAATTTGTTGGTGTAGCTGGAAGGCAATATATTTTTTATATATACAGAGAGACTGTGTAGCCAGTACCTCTCCCCAAAAGTTTTATTTTATTTGGCATGGAAATGTCCAGGAACTACCAGAACATGTGCCTAGCAGACCTGGAAAATCTTTGCAAAGCGAGGGGCATGGACATCCTCCGCAAAAAAAAAACGGGACCTGATAGCAGACTTGTCCAGATGGGATACCCAGCAACTGCGGGAGCCGGGAGTGTCCGCTGAAGTGGATACCAGCCCATCTGACTCACGTCGAGGGGAACCAGAGACTGAAGATCCTGAGCATACGGAGGTTGAGCAACCTGCGGGCAATGCGGCAACAGTTACACAGGAGGCTGTCAGCATGGTCCCCAATCCCAGAGTTTCTGAAAGTACTCGCCCGGAACTGGCCAGTACTGGACTGTCCATGGGTGCTGACCCGGTAATGCAGCAGGCATTACGAAAGCTGATGGAGACTGACCTGAACAAGTACCTGCAGTACATGCAAGCGAAGTTGGAACGCCAATCTGCAGAACGCAAGGCTGCTGCTACTGCTGCTGCTGCTGCTGCTGCTGCTGAAGAACGCCACGCGGAGAGGGATGCCGCTGAGCGAGAATGGGAGCGCCAACGACAGTATGAGCTAAACATGGCAAAACTGCAAAAGGCCAGCCAGAGTTCTTCGTCCCAGCCTCCCTGCTGAAGGAGCTGCACCACTCGTAAGTACAAAATTTAAATTTGCTAATATTGAAAAAGACACTGACATTGACTTGTTTCTGCGGTCTTTTGAAAAAGCATGCCGTCAGTATCGTCTGTCCCAAGACCAGTGGGCCAGACATCTGACACCTTTGCTGCACTACAAAGTGCTTGATGCTTTCGCAGAATTGCTTGCGGAGAAAGATAATGATTATGCCGCTATAAAAGACGCTATCATTACCAAATACCAGCTGACGCCAGAAGCCTATCGCAAAAAGTTCAGGGCCTGACAGAAAAAGTCTTCTGATTCGTACCGAGATGTGGTCAGCAGCTTGCTCACCACACTCCGCCAGTGGACTCTAGGCCTCACCAAAGGGTTTTATGATGTCCTGGAGGACTTCATAGTCCTGGAACAATTTCTGAACATTTGCCCTGCTGATGTATGACAGTTTGTGCTGGAGCGCAAGCCTGCGTCAGCAACTGTCGCTGCAGACCTTGCTGAAACTTTTGCGACTACCCGGGTGCCTGATACACGCAGAACTGCCCCATCCAGCTGGAGAGGAGGTCAGCCCAATACTCTGGCAGACTCTCCTGCCCCTGTGAGCCGTCAGCCACAGAGGCCACCCAGCGCAGCTGCTGCGCCCAGGCCTGCAGCCCCTGGAGAGGTCACCTGTCACTACTGCCGCCAGCCCGGACACATGAAATTCGACTGTCCGGAGCGGAGACAGACACCACCAGCACCTGGAGCACCTGTATCCCCTGTACCTCACCCACAATAGAGGCAACTCGCCAGCAAACCAGAGCCTGGATCATCAGATTTTGTTCTGTTTGCCCGCGGAAAGGAAATCCGCGACCGAACCGACCAGCAGCAACTTGTTAGAGTGAACGGCAAAGTTGTCACCGGATTCCGAGACACCAGAGATGACATCACGTTAGTTCACTCACACCTTGTGCCAAAGGAGAGCATCAGCTCCAGCCCATCCCTTGCCCTTACTGGAGTAGAGGGCACCCTTTTCCACATAGCCCACGCGAGAGTGAAGATCGACTGGGGGGTGGGAGTCCAAGAAAGGGTTGTTGGGGTTATGAAGGATCTCCCAGTCCCTGTGTTGCTGGGGACTGATTTGGGCAAGCTTGTGTCCTACTATGAACCTGAAGGAGACGGACTCTCCACCCACCACCAAGTACTTTATACACTTGGGGGAGCACCAGGGGGAGGTGGGTTGAATGTGCCCTGTTCAAGGGTATCAGGTTCAATAGTGCCTACTTCAAAGGCACCTGAGTTTGATGTACAAACTGCCTGTTGTGATGAAAATGTAACTGTACCTGTGTTTAATGTACAAACGGTCTGTAATGAAAATGTGTCTAGGCCTGTCACTGTCATTAATGCCTGCAACAATGATTTGAGTAATGCCAGTCTGTGCCATTCTGAAGGTATACCTGTGCTAGCAGTACCGCGCAGCGGTACTGCTCAGAACCCGAGCTCAGAACAGGTGGAGAGGGTTCCGGCCTCCTCCCCCTCCTCTGACCGCAGGGATGAGACCTTTCAGCCGCTGGCCTCGTGTGACATGAGCAAGTTGGCTGAAACTGACAGCATCCTCACAGCAGCACTACAAAGCGACCCAAGCCTGGAGGTGCTCAGGCAGCAAGCCTCTGAGTCCCTCGCAGACGGGGCCGCTTTCAAGGTGTACTAGGAAGGTGGGAGACTGTACAGCAAGTCTGTACAGCCCCCTACCGGTAGATCACATGCGAATACCAAATGGCTTGTGGTCCCGCGTTCAGGGGACATGTGCTGAAATCCGCACATGATAATTCCCTGACAGGACACTCTGGTGTCCGCAAGACGCTTGCCTGTATTCGGAGGCAGTTTTATTGGCCCAGGATGAACAGGGATGTAGCAAACTACTGCAAAGAATGTGCCGTCTGTCAGGAGCGGGGAAGATCCAGGGATTCCCGTGGGATTCCCTTAGGTCCACAGCCACTTTGCAGGGAACCCCTGCGTGGGCTGGCTGTTGACCTACCCAAACCACTGCCCGTTGTCAGCAGTCCCGGCAGACACCACATCCGACCGCAGTGGCGCAAACGCCCTGTCCAGAACGGTCCATGTGAGGTCAAACCTAAGGGTAGCAGACCGCGACCTGTCCAGTGGAACCGAGCTGCAGGCGCCAATGGGTTTTCCCGCCGTGCCGGCAGCTCGAGACCCATCAGCCAGATTGAACGACACGAAGTGGGCAGCCGACACCGGAACGCTGATGGGCTGTCCCGGTGTCAGGGGGAACTAGACCCAACAGCGCCAATGGCTGCTACGTTGGGTGTCTTGGTGACAGCATCCGGAAGGGGAGGTGTCACGGAACAGCCGTGAGAAACGAAAACGCAACCGCAATCGGTTTCCTGCCTCGATTGCCTTGTGCTGCCAAATCAGAATCTCATGTCTGTGGATACCATACAGTCCAGCCTGGAGGGTCTCTGCTGTCTTCATAAGAGCAGCAGAGTTATTTTCATGAAACCTGGTGCCTGTGACCTGTTAGTCAGAGGTGTAAACTCAAAGCTTGTCCCAGCTGATTTCACATTCAGATGCTAATTAAAGGAACTAAAAGGTCCCTTTCATACAGGGCTATCCCAGGAAGCTAGTCACAGCTTGAAACTAGACATCCTGGC